>NW_026729443.1:0-72175 GCF_030272615.1 Cryptomeria japonica | reverse complement strand
CACCGATCATCATTCGGTCATAGATCATCACAACCAATCTCCAAGCTCCATCAGTTAGGGTTATGCATCTCAACTGGTTAGGGTTACCGGTTGATCTTCATTGGATCATTACCGGTTGCTTTACTACTTCATTATAGTTGCTTTAATGCTTCATTACTAGTTTCTATTGACATCAATGACAACACTATACTTCTTCAATGCAATCTTCATGCAATGCCAACATCCCTCCCTCTCTCTCTCCCTCTCCCTCTCCATCTCCCTCCCTCCCTCCCTTTTCCATCCACTCTCCCCCTCTCTATCTGTCCCCCTCTGTCCCCCTCTCCCTCGCTCTTTGTCCCCCTCTCCCCTCTCCCTCCCGCTCCCTACTCCTCTCCCTCTCTCTCCCTTTTCCATCCTCTCTCCCTCCCCCCTATGTCTCCCTTTTCCATCCTCTCCCTACCCCCCTCTCTCTTCCCCTACTCTCTTTCCCTCCCTCTCTTTCTCCCTCCCTCCCTCTCCTTCTCCCTCCCTCCCTTTTCCATCCTCTTTCCCCCTCTCTATCTCTCCCCCTCTCTCCCTCTCTCCCCCTCTCCCTCACTCTCTCTTCCCCTCTCCCCCCTCTCCCCCTCTCCCTCTTGCTCCCTCCCCCTCTACGTCTCTCTCCCTTTTCCATCCTCTCTCCCTCCACCCCTATGTCTCCCTTTTCCATCCTCTCTCTACACCATCTCTCTTTCCCCCTCTCTATTTACCTCCCTCTCCAGCTCCCTCCCTCCCTCTCCCTCCCCCTCCCTCCCTTTTCCATTCTCTCCCCCCCTCTCTATCTATCCCCCTCACTACCTCTCTCCCCCTCTCCCTCACTTTCTCTCCCCCTCTCCCCCCTCTCCCTCTCGCTCCCTTCCCCCCTCTCTCTCTCCCCCTATTCCATTCTCTCTCCCTCCCCCCTCTGTCTCCCTTTTCCATCCTCTCTCTACCCCCCTCTCTCTTTCCCCCTCTCTATTTCCCTCCATCCCTTTTCCATCCTCTCTCCCTCTCTCCCCCTCTCCCTCGCTCTCACTTCCCCTCTCCCCCTCTCCCTCCCACTCCCTCCCCCTCTCCCTCTCTCTCTCCCTCCCCATCTTTATCTCCCTTTTAAATCCTCTCTATGCCCCCCTCTCTCTTTCCCCTCTCTATTTCTCTCCCTCCCTCCCTCTCCGTCTCTCTCCCTCTCCCTCCCTCCCTTTTCCATCCTCTCTCCCCCTCTCTATCTCTCCCCCTCTCTCCATCTCTCCCCCTCTCCCCCTCTCCCTCTCTCTCCCTTTTCCATCCTCTCTTTATCCCCCTCTATATTTCCCTCCATCTCCCTCTCCCTCCCTCCCTTTTCCATCCTCTGTCCCCCTCTCTCTCTGTCCCCTTCTCCCTCGCTCTCTCTCCCCCTCTCCCCCTCTCTCTCTTGCTCCCTCCTCCCCTCTCTCTCTCTCTCTCTCTCTCTCTCTCTCTCTCTCTCTCTCTCTCTCTCTCTCTCTCTCTCTCTCTCTCTCTCCCCCTCTATCCCCCTTTTCCATCCTCTATTTGCCCCCCTCTATCTTTCCCCCTCTCTATTTCCCTTCCTCTCCCTCTCTTTACCTCCTTCCCTTTTCCATCCTCTCTCCCCCTCTCTATCTCTCCCCCTCTCTCCCTCTCTCCCCATCTCTCTCACTCTCTCTCCCTCTCTCCACATCTCCCTCTCACTCTCTCTCCCTCTCCCTCTCTCTCCCTTTTCCATCCTCTCTCCCTCCCCTCCTCTGTCTCCCTTTTCCATCCTCTCTCTGCCCCCCTCTCTCTTTCCCGCTCTCTATTTCCCTCCCTCTCCCTCTCCCTCCCTCCCTTTTCCATCCTCTCTCCCCCTCTCTATCTCTCCCCCTCTCCCTCACTCTCTCTCCCCCTCTCCTGCTCACTACCTCCCCCTCTCCCTCTCTCTCCCTTTTCCATCCTGTCTCCCTCCCCCCTCTGTCTCCCTTTTCCATCCTCTGTCTGCCGCCCTCTCTCTTTCCCCCTCTCTATTTCCCTCCCTCTCCCTCTCCCTCCCTCCCTCCCTCCCTCCCTCTCCCTCTCCCTCCCTCCCTTTTCCATCCTCTCTCCCCCTCTCTATCTCTCCCCCTCTCTCCCTCTATCGCCCTCTCCCTCACTCTCTCTCCCCCTCTCTCCCTCTCTTTCCCTCTCCCTCCCCCTCTCCCTCCCTCTTTCTCCCCCTCTCCCCCTCTCCCTCTCACTCCATCGTCCTCTCCCTCTCCCTCTCCCTCTCCCTCCCTCCCTCTCCTTCCCTCCCTCTCCTCCACATTTTATTTACTACAGGAAACACATACGAGGTTTTGATGTGTTAAAAGTGCATACGGGGTGCTGGGGATATTAACATTGGTCTACTGAACATTTTTAGGGCTAAGACCGCGTATGGGGTTACTAAAAATATCATGTATGCGGTTCTAGGACATACTTTTAGTTGCCCAATAGCCTCAACGACCTCAAAAGAAGTTTTTGAGGTCATTGAAGGACCCACTGCAACTATTTTATACATTGAAGTAAGCAAATTTTTTATTTTGCATGATTTCAAATGATTGAATTGTTGTTCCTATTAGTTTGGTCAATGTTTTTTTTAATGTTTAATACTTTTGATTCAAAAAAATAATGACAATGCTTAGTTTTATGGTTATTTGATTGTTTAAGAACTTGTGTTTACATATACATGTAAAATGATTCTATTTAGGACAACTGGTATTAACGATGGGAAAGAACAAGTGAGGAACAATGGAATAGGAAGAGGTTGAAAAGGAAAGACAAAGGCAGCTTATGAAGAAATTAGGTGACATAAGAATAGTGGGACAAGAAGGTACATCATCCTCAACATCAACATTTGATTTACCAAACGAACATAATGCACCTTGTTAGCACACATTTTTGCAAAATTTTGTGTGCTATTATGGAGCATTTACTGTTGGTTTGCATGTGCATGAACCTTATTAGCACGGGCAAAGTTCTATAAGGATCAATTGTTCCAGGAGTGTCAAGACCCTGTGGGATAGCTGGGATCACTATTATTCATGGTGGATGGCTCATTTTCCAAAGCTGCAAAATTTCAATTGTTGGCATAAGTAGTCCCGATGAAACAACATTGGCAAGCAAAAGAAGGACTATTGGCATGACATTTACTGATAAATTTGAAGGCGGGTCCATCAGAGAAAAAGACCGTATTGGGATAGTGCAGAAATAGTTAGGCCAATCCCTAATAACATGGAGAATCAAAAGGTGGAACCATCAGTATTACCTATACCGATAAAGAATAATTGGAGGTATAAAACATAAAAGTGCATTAGAGTAACATCTGGACTTCAGGAAAAATAGAAAAAGGCTATTCCGACCCCTGATGAAGATAAAAATGCCTATGGGGATATCGGTATGAGTTATACCGACAAAGTAGCATAGATTGAAGATTCATCGAGACAATGGCAGGAGGATTTTTATGCTATGCCAAAATCTGATAAGATTGTTATGGTGGATGGTGAGTTGCAAGGAGCTTAGCTCAAGGAGCATAACTAAAGAACATGGAGTTGCGTTAGAAGAGGGAAAGTCTTTATCCCACATTGTTTGTGGGATAGACTCTTTTAACATTTAAGTCCAAAGTGACTAGCATGATAATTGCCCAAAGACAAAAGGCTTTAGGCAAGGGCTAGCTCAGCACCGATGGGTCCCCCGCGTGTACGTGCATCTTAGAACACCTAAATTTTATAGTAAAAAGGAAAGATAAAGGCTAAGCAGATCAAGGAAGATCAGATGGTCGGGGGGAAGATCCAAGGGCAATTGCTATACCGCTATGTGAAATTGCTCGGCAGTTAATCCCCATGACATGTTGACAAGGTGGGCCCAAGTCTAGTGATAGGTCTAGGTGGTGGGTAGGTGGATCCACTGGCAAACCAAACGTTGACACATGGTGACTAAGTGATGGGGCCTGCTAGAAGGAAGCGGTTCAGAGGAACTAAAGAGCAACAAGAAAAAGCCTCATTCTAGAGGCAAGTCTAGGTTGTACTGAGGTGTCAAGAAAGGGACCCCAGAGCCAATCAAGGGGTGCCATGTGGCAGTTAAAGTAGGTGATTAAAGTGAAATGGTGGGTCCAGTGGTGTTGAGTTTATCAAACAAACCCTGGCTGCGATGAATCTCAAAATAGACTCATCGAAAATAGCAGTTTCATCGACATGAGGTTTATCAGAGAAATGTTAAATTTTGAGATAGAACCAAAAAGCTTACACAGATGGACCGAAGTAGCCCAAAAAGGAGAGAATGCCACAAAGGGCGAATCTATCGAGGTAACTTCTAGCATCAGAATAGGGTGAAATGAGTTATTTTGATATCCGATGAGAGGTGTAGTCATCAGAATAAGTTACATCGATATAGATCATGTCATCGGGGTAACTTCTAGCATCCGAATAGAGTGAAATGAGTTATTCTGATACCCAATGAGGAAGTTAAGGGGGTTGCGAAGAAGGGAGACAATGAAACTGAGGAGTATACAAGCAGAAGAAACTATGGAATGCCTGTGATCTTAGTTGTTTGTCATGTTGTAACTACATGTCTTCAGTTGCAAATTAAGTAGTTGTTAGGAATAGACGTATCAGTTTGAAACTATTTGCATCCCTTCAGTTATGTATATAATGGGATACCAAAACCGATAACAAAGGTGAGTTTTTCTTGGAAGGATAAGGGACTATTAGTCTTATGTTTCAGAAGGGTAAATGAGAATGAAAAGTCTTTGAGAAATCATGTAATCTCTGTGAGTGTAGCTTATGTATGCAGCATTTTTTTTCAGGATCAATACCTAAAACTTACTGCCTATCATTCTTTGATCATTGTGTTGTTATTTCATGTTGATGTTTATCTGAGTCCCCTGGATAAATCTTATAAGAATTTGTTGTAATGTGCCATCACAAGATGTTGTGATTGAATATAAAATTAAGTTTTTACTATTCTCGCAGCACTTAATGAAACCATTTCAGCAATAATTTTAAAACTATCTTTAGGGTCGGATCAAGATTTTTGTCCATAAGTAATACACTAATTTTTGGATGAAGGCACTAGTCTAGTGTTGATTTCTGAAACAATTCTGATATACATTTAAGGTCCTCAATTGGGAAGCATCTTTGAATTCTTAGGATCCCTTCCCTGTTCATAAGTACTAATCAATCCTAAAGCTATTTCTTTTTCAGTATACATTTTCATTCATTGTTTTGTTAACAAGCATTCAATAATAAACATCCTTAAAGCACATAAGTTTCAATAAAAGTTTTAAGAAAATTGCCATTCTTGTTAAACTTTGTCCTCAAGTTTAAATTCACTATAAAGAAGCAATCTCTTTGTGCTTGGAGACTAGGGTACACCCGCCCAGGTCTAGTGAAGCCTAAAGTGCAGGGGAATTTTGTATTTGACCATTGTCATTTGTTGGCCAAGACTGATTGAGGAAATAGAAAGAGGATTGGCAACCTCTTGTTTTCCCAATCTGTGGTTTTGGGCACCAATAGATTGGAGACTCTGCTGGGGATTTGTCACATGAAGTTTTCAGAATCTTTGGTGATTTATTTAAGACTCTACTGGAGGGGAGATTCCACAAGATCAGTTAAGTTGGTAATATTTCCTCTTAGGAGGTGGTGACTCTACAATTCAATACATGAATAATAATTGGTATGTTGAGAAAATAAGAGAAACCCGTAGGAATTTGTCAATAAGATTTATGCAGGGGAGGAGGTCTCTGCACAAGGGACAAGAAGATTTTGTTCAGTTGAGTTCTAAGAAAAGGAACAAAGAGAAGAAATCAAACATAATGTTTGAAGGTTATAAGAGATTTCCTAGTAGAGAGGAAGGTTCCTCATCTGGTAATAAGTCTGAAAATCTGGAGGAAAATCCATTTTATGCCTTAAATGCAAAAGATAATAATAGTGGTCATGATGAGATCTTGACTGAGGAGGACAAGCAACTAGATGAAATCATACTTAAAATGGCCGATTTAATTGGAGATGAATCCAAGATGGAAAAATCTCTTAAGGGACAACCAGATTGGGTGTTGCAAAAACTAGGAATAAACAGAGATACAATTCAAAGCCCTAGGCCAAAAGAAATAGAAGACAAAAGTAAAGGTGAAGGAAATAGGCCAGCAATTCCTAAATATAGTCCCCCTCATATGAGAAGAATACAGAAGCCTTTTGTAACTTATAATAACCCATTATTAAATGGAACTAGAAGATGAAGGGATGTGCATAGGGATCAAAGTGAAGAAAGGTAGGAGGATAGAAGAAGGAATGGAAATGGGGGAAATGATGGGAACTAGAATAACACAAATAGGGTAACCATATAGGAAGTAATGGGTATGGCAGCAATCGAAATAATGGACATAATAGAGGTAACAATGACAATTATGGAAATGGAAATGGAGGGAATAATGGAAATAATGGCAATAATAATGGTGGTGGAAACAATGGGAACAATGGTAATTATGTCAACAATGGTGGATTCAATAGAGGAAGTATGAACAATCAAGGTAGCCATCATGTCGGTAGATGACCTATGATCATTGAAAGATATAGACGGCTGGATTTCACTGGCATTGTTGGTTATCCAAATCAGATCACTAGTGAATTAAGATCAACAATCCCCAAATCCTCAGGAAATGGAACTAATTCAATAGAACAACATGCAGTTAATGTAAAAAATATCATTGAAGAATTTGAGTTTCCTCATGATGATGTATTCATGAAGTTGTTTGTTCAATCTTTGATAGAAGATGCAGGGAAATGGTATAGGAACCTTCCTGATGGATGTATCAATAGTTGGGATGAGTTTGTAATATTGTTCTTGGAAGAATTTGGAGATCACAATGATCCTTAATTTGCATCCCATGAATTAACAAGTATAAAGAAAAATCTGAATGAATCAGTTGTTGAGTTTAATAAAAGATTTAATAAAGTATTAAATAGAATACCCAGAGATGTCAGACCTATTGATTCTTTTCTGATTAACGTTTATTTGAGTGCTTTTGAAAGCAAAACCCATTATGAGATTTTGTCTCATAGACCTGATACTCTACAACAAGCATTCAAGATTGCTGCTACTATTGAGAACAATAGGAAGGTTGCTGGGAAAATTGCTAAAAGAGATGATCCAAAGTTATACAATCCTAGGGTTCCCAAGAAAGATGACCTTACTCAAATCATGAACATTCTTAAGGACACAAAAGGTAAACAAAATCTTAATGAAAAGCCACCATATAGAAATAATAAGCAAATGAATTTCAATAGGCCCAGACTCCATCATATGCCTTATAACACCAACTAGAATGATGGGAAGAAAGTAAAACCAATTCTGAGTAAAGAAACTCTAGATCCACTGAAGACAACAAATAACTTTTTGGGAGATTTTCCATGGTGTGAGGTCTATAATCTTCCCCATGATGAAAACAATGCATGACTGTATAGGGTCTAATGGAGGATTGGCATCAAGAAGAGGAATGTGAGCCTATAGTTAACATTCTATCATCAGATCCTATGTGGGGTAGAGATGAGGATTCACCTGAGGAAGAGTAACATTCAGATATGCAAAGGATGAGAAACCATCAGCAATATAGCACACAGCAGGTTTTTTCTGACAATGACGAAGATACCCCTGCCTTAAGAAAATTGTTTCAAGAGGAAGTAGTGCCTTCTTTAAGAAACTTGACTGAAGAGGAGAAGAGATCATTCATAGTGGCTATTGTTTCCCAGGCCAAGAGTAATTACCAGTTGAGAAATAGAACAATGAATCCTAAACAAGGGAAGCCTACAGGAATATTTGTAAAAATCTCAAAACAAAATATGAACAAGGAGGCAAATGACAAGAGAGGAAAAGAGGCTCCAAGTGAACCAACAAAAAAAATTGATGCCCTGAAGTTGGTCAAGCCTATGGATAAAAAACAAATTAGTAAGCCTCCTTTGAACTGTGGAACTTTTATGTCTCAAGCATTGTCTCGGGTAAAAATTTCTATGCCTTTGCTTGAAGTGATGAAATTTCCAGATTATGACTGAGAAAATCATATCAAATGTGGGTGATGCCAATAAAGAAAATCCAAAATAAAAAGATCATCCTTCTGTGGTATATTTAGGCAAGTCCATTACCAAAAACTTCGCACAAGTGTATCCTTTTTTATTTAAAACTACTTATAAACAATAAGATGGTAAGAAATTGCATGATAGACGTAGGAGCAATAGTAAATATTATGCCAGAGGATGTCATGAAAGAGTTGGGAATGAAGGTAGATAACCCTTATGTAAAATGTTATCCAATGGATAATAGGTTAGTCCCAGTGGTCGGGATCATGAAGGATATTGAGTTCAAGTTTCCAACTTGTCCAAACACTACCTATAAAATAGATGTGATAGTTGTGCAAGTGCCTGCGAACTATGGAATTTTGCTATCCAGATAGTGGTCGAACTTGGTAGGTGGATATGTGCAATTAGATCTATCATATGCTACCATCTTGGTCAAAAGGAATAGAGGTAAGAATCAACAAAGAACCAAGATCTCCCTACCTCATAGAGGAAGTTGATCCGGATCAAGTAACTTGCTTTTGTCATTCCGATATGGACAACTTTCAGGTAAGTATTTCTAAACCTTTAGAAGTTGAAAAAATTACAAAGGCTGTTAAACACAATGAAAGTTTAATTTGGAAATTGTATTTTGATGGTGCCTATAGTAAGGATGGAAATGGAGCAGGAGTTGTGTTTATTTCACCTAATGGAAAATCTTTTAAATACTTTTTCTCATTGGCTTTTGAATGTACTAATAATATTGCTGAATATGAAGCTCTCTTATTAGGACTGAAATTAGAAAACAAACAAGGCATTAAGTTACTAATAGTTTATGGTGATTCAGAATTAGTTGTTTCACAAGTTAGAGGTGAATTCACTACAAAAAATACAAAATTAAGAAGTTACAGGAATGAGGTTTGGGATTATATTGAACTTTTTGATGCTTTTTCCATTAATTGGACTGAAAGGTCCAATAACATTTTGGTGGACTTTATAGATAACCTGACAATTAAAAATAATGATATCTCTTTTGATGATATTACACAAGTTGAAATTAAAACAAGACCATCTGTTCTTGATAATGTTAAGAGTTGGCAAGTGTTTGATGATGACAGGGATCTACTAAGATTTCTCTTTTGTGAAGATTAGTATGCAAACCAACAAATTGATTGAAATGGACTTGTAGAAGACAAGGATGGCACAGAAACAATACTTGGGCAGGAGGTGTTGCAGCTGAAGACAAATAAAATCCCGAAGGGATTGGTAGAGATGGAAATAATGTTTGATGATAAAGACATGACTATTTTTAGACCTAGATCAGGAGGGTGTGAAGGTGTTGAAAAATTAAACTTGGGAAGTGAGAGCAATCCAAGAGAAGTGTATATTGGAAAAAATCTCACACCAAAGATTAGAGCAACATTGATAAATTTATTGAGGAAATATAGGCATGTCTTTTCCTTGTCATATGATGACCTTGACGCATACATAGAAGACCTTTTCTCAGCATGAGGTGCCATTAAAACTGGATGCTAAACCCTTCAAGCAAAAATAGAGGCCTATAAACCCTACCTTGGCTCCTAAGATGAAGGAGGAGTTAATGAAAATGAGAAATGTAGGGATTATTGAGCCTATAAGGCACTCAACATGGGTGTCAAACTTAGTACCAGTATGAAAGAAAAATGGTGATTTTAGGCTATGTGTAGATTTTAGAAATCTAAATGTTTCATCTTTGAAGGATAACTATGCTTTGCCTAACATGGAATCTCTATTGCAAAAGGTTATAGGAAATGAATTGATGTCTATGATGGATGGGATTTCAGGATATAACCAAGTTAAGGTCAAGGAGTTAGAGAAATACAAGACAACGTTTACTACACCATGGGGCACTTATGTGTATGCAAGAATGCCTTTCGGGTTAAGAAATGCAGGAGCTACATTCTAGAGGGCTATGGATGTAGCCTTTGAAGGGTTAATTGATCATATTTTAGCAGTGTACCAAGATGATATGACTGCTTATTCTAAAAATGCAGAAGATCATTGTAATGATCTAGAAAATATTTTTATTAGAGCATTAGAATATGGCATATCTTTGAATCCTAAAAAATGTTTACTGAGGGAAAATTGTTAGGTCATATTGTTTCAAAAGACAGTGAGAGAATCAATCCAGAAAGGATTGCTTCTATTGATAAAATTCAAATCCCAAAAATAGTTAAAGTTATCCGATCCTTTTTTGGTCAAATTAATTTTGTAAGAAGATTTGTTTCAACTTTCTTTGAAATCATAAAGCCTATTGCTAAAATATTGAAAAAAGGTGCTGAAATAAAATGGACTAATGAAGCTCTTGAAGCCTTTATAAATATCAAAAGATCCATCAAGGAAGCCCCTGTATTGAAATCACCTGACTTCTCTAAACCTTTCCAAGTGTTTTCATTTTCTTCATTACATACTATTTTTGCTATCATGTTACAAAATAATAATGAGGGTCATGAACATCCAGTGGCATTTTTTAGCAAAAAATTGCAAGCATCCGAGTTGAATTATGATTTAAATGAAAAACAAGCTTATTCTCTTGTGAAAGATGTGAAATCTTTTAGACCCTATCTAGTTGGCACCACTGTCATTGTATATGTACCAAATGTTGTTGTTAAAGACATCTTTAGACAATCAGAAACTACTGGAAGGAGATGTAGATGGATAAACCAGATCCAAGAATTCAATATTGATTTGCAAATCACAAAGTTGGTAAGGGGTCAAGGTTTGGCAAAATTAATGACAAAATCCAATTTTGAAGCAGCACAGGTAAATCAGGTAGAGTTGGAAGATGTATAAATTAACTTTGAGAGGAGTCCTTGGTATACAAATATTGTTTATTACTTAAAATACATGAAATGTCTAGATAGTTTAAATGATAGTCAGAAGAGAACTTTAAAGCTTCAAACATCTAAGTATGTGTTACTTAATGGAGATCTATACTGGAAAAATAGAGATGGTATTCTTTTATTATGTCTTGATGAATGTCAAGCATTTGTTGTTTTGAAAGACTTACATGGTGTATGTGAGGCCATTTCTCAGCCAGAACCCCTTCTCATAAAATTCTTAATGTCGGTTATTATTGGCCCCAAATTTTCAAGGATTGTCATTCTTATATAAGAAAATGTGAAGCATGTCAAAAGTTCTCAGGAAAAATTAAGTATAATGGAGCCATTCCTCTTAGACCCATGCATATAGAGGAACCATTTCAGATGTGGGATATTGACTTCATAAGAGAGATAGAAAAAAAATCTAGTGGTGGGCACAAATGGATTCTGGTGGCTACTAATTATTTTACTAAGTGGGTTGAAGCCATTCCCACAAGACAGGCTACCAACAAGGTTGTGATAAAGTTTCTTTTGGAAAACATTCTTACTAGATTTGGGGTACCCCAGAAGATTGTGGTAGATAATGGGATGTGTTTTAGATCCAATGAGTTCTCTGATTTCTATGAAAATTATGGCATCACTTTGTCCTATTCATCACCTTACCATCCCCAAGGAAATGGGCAAGCAGAATTTAGCAATAAAAACGTGTTGAAGATTATCAAAAGGATGTTGGGTGATAATAAAAGAGCTTGGGATTCGAAATTGATATTGGCAGTATGGGCTGATAGAGTGACAGTTAAGAAGTCCATAGGATTTGCTCCATATGAGCTGGTATATGGCAAAGAAGCAAGATTACCCTTGAGTAATTTGCTCCCAGTTTATAAATATGTTATAGAAGAGTTTTCAAAAGAAGTGAACTTTATGGGGGGGAGATTGATGGCATTGGCTGAGTTGGATGAATGTAGAAAAGAGGCTCAAGAAAGAAACATTCAGAGGCAGCAGATGGTTAAGTCTTTACATGATAAAAGGGCTTGTGACGGAACTTTTAAGGAAGGAGAATGGGTACTCAAATGGAATGCCAAAGAACAAGGCAAAGGAAAACATGGAAAATTTGATGCACTCTGTTTAGGACATTATATCATCTTTGAAAAGGGTGGGGAAAACTCATATTACTTGTAGGGTACTGATGGCGAATTGCTGGAATTTCTAGTCCATGCTCAATACATCAAGCATTTCTTCTCTTAATGATCAGGGAGTATTTCTTGTATTATTGTTTTTCTCTTGTTTTCTGTTATATGTTTTCAATTTTCATTTTAGTCTGCTTTCCAGAGATAACTAGGATCTTGCTATGTTCTTAAAGAGAACATACATCCCCAGAAAGAGCCACGGTTAGCACACATTTTTGCAAAATTTTATGTGCTATTATGGAGCATTTGATGAATACTAAGAGGGGGGGGTGAATTAGTATGCCAAAAATCTCTGTACTTAAACACTTAAATATTCTAAAGATAAACTGGTAAAATAGTTTAATAGATAGACTAGTTATCACACATGCAAACCAAAATGCAAATAAAGAATTCACCCACAAAAGCAATACAACCATAACACAAGATATTTGACATGGAAACCCAAATGGGAAAAACCATGGTGAGATGGAACTCACAAGTCACTATTTGTAGAATAGAAACTAGACCGGTTAAGGTCTTACAATGTTCTTCACCAGAATAGATCCTGTTAGGAATCTCAATCTCTGTTAGGAGATAAGTTTGATTAAAGACTACCTTGCTAGAGGATTTTATATTCACAGAGGTGAACCACCTTGTTAGAGGATTTTACAAAAGGCTTTTGGGCCTACCCGGTTAAGGGCTACAGACTTGTCAAAGATGTGAGTAATCAACAAGTTGTTTGATCTATCTAATAGCATAGACTGCTTGGTTAGATCTAGTATTGCTCATAGTTAATGCATTCTAGCATTACTTTAGTCTTCTCTATCTCTCTCTTAGTTACAACTTGATCTTCTTAGATAAGATCGCTCTTACAACAACTCAACAACCACCTTAAACCCTAGCACAACTTTAACCCTTTTAGCAACAACCTAAAACCCTAGACATGATATCCTTTTAAAGGAATCTGATTTCATGTCGGTCCAATAGGATTACATTACAATTTCCTAGGTTCAATGAATCTAGACATACTCAGTAACACAATAGAAAAAGCATCGTCAGTGTGTCAGCACCGTCAAACAATTGGTGGATTGGTAAATCATCACAGAGTATTACCGGTTCATACAAAATACTAGTTGCCAGTTTGACAAAAATGAAGACTGGTAAAAATGTGTTATGCTTCTTTGCTCCCTCATACTACTTGAGATCTACGAACCGCTTGGGGTCGACATGCCACTTCAGATTAGGAAACACATTCTGCAAAATCACTAATAGTCTAAAGACTAGAATACAACATACAGGTTGGAACAGATACTGGTTGAGCTCTAGCTCATACATATAAAGGGGATCTCAATGCAAGTGTGTGTCCATCAATGACAATCACAACATAAACATCAAAAATGCCAACAACATTTACTGTTGGTTTGCATGTGCAGGAACCTTATTAGCATGGGCAAAGTTCTTTAAGGATCAACTATTTTAGGAGTGTCAAGACCCTGTGGGATAGCTGGGATCACTATTATTCATGGTGGATGGCTCATTTTTCAAAACTGCAAAATTTCAATTGTGGGCATAAGTAGTTTGGATAAAATAACATTGGCAAGCAAAACAAGGACTATCGGTAGGACATTTATCGATAAATCTTAAGGCGGGTCCATCGGAGAAAAAGACCATATCGGGATAGTGCATAAATAGTTAGGCCAATCCCTGATGACATGGAGAATTGAAAGGTGGAACCATCGGAATTACCTATACCAATAAATAAAACTTGGAGGTATAAAACATAAAAGTGTATTAGAGTAACATCAAGACTTCGGGAGGAATAGAAAAATGCTATTCTGACCCCCAATGAAGATAAAAGTGCCTACGGGGATATCGGTATGAGTTATACCAACAAAGTAGCATAGATTGAAGATTCATCAGGATGACAAGAGGAGGAGTTTGATGCTATGCCAAAATCTGATAAGATTGTTACAGCAGATGGTGAATTGCAAGGAGGTCAGCTTGAGGAGCATAATTGAAGAACTTGGAGCTGTGTCAGAAGAGGGAAAGCCTTTATCCCAGATTGTTTGTGGGATATGCTCTTTTAACATTTAAGTCCAAAGTGACTTGCATGATAATTTCTGAAAGACAAAAGGCTTTTGGCAAGGACTAGCTCAGCACCGGTGGGTCCCCTGCATGTGCACGCATCTCAAAGCACCTAAGTTTTACAATAAAAAGGCAAGATAATGGCCGAGTAGATCAAGGAAGATCGGATGGTTGGGAGGAAGATTCAAGGGCCATCACTGTACCGCTATGTGAAATTTCTTGGAAGTTAATCCCTGCAACTTGGTGACAAGGTGGGCCCAAGTCTAGTGGCAGGTCTAGGTGGTGGGTAAGTGGATCTACTAGCAAACCAAACATTGACACATGGTGACTGAGTGGTGGGGACTGCTAGAAGGAAGCAGTTTAGAGGAACTAAAGAGCGACAAGAAAAAGCCTGATTTTGAAGGAGAGTCTAGGCCATACTGAGGTGTCAAGACAAGGACCCCAGAGCCAATCAAGGGGTACCACGTGGTAGTTAAAGTAGGTGGTTAAAGTGAAATGGTGGGTCTAGCAGTGTTGAGTTTATCAGACAAATCCTGGCCGTGATGAATCTCAAAATAGACTCACCGAAAGTAGCAGTTCCATCGACATGAGGTTCATCGGAGAAATGTTAAATTTTGGGATAGAACCAAAAAACTTACACCGATAGACTGAAGCAGCTCGAAAAGGAGAGTAAAGTGTGGGAGAACTCATCAAGATAGCAGAGACACATTTCTAAAGTTATGTTGATGCCTGATGGGAAAAATTCCACAGAGAGCGGATCTATCGAGGTAACTTCTAGCATCAGAATAGGGTGAAATGAGTTATTTTGATACCCAATGAGAGGTGTAGTCATCAAAATAAGTTACATCAATATAGATCATGTCATTAGGGTAACTTCTAGCATCAAAATAGAGTGAAATGAGTTATTCTGATACTCGATGAGGAAGTTAAGGCAGTTGCGAAGAAGGAGATCTCATTGAGAAGACTTATGCCGATACATTCGAAGGTAAGTTTTTATGTTTGACTTAATGAATACCTAATTTCTTTCTCTCATGCAGGATTTGTTTGTTGGGAAGACAATGGCACTGAGGAGTATACAAGCAGAAGAAACTATGGAATGCTTGTGATCTTAGTTGTTTGTCATGTTGTAACTTCATGTCTTCAATTGCAAATTAAGTAGTCATTAGGAATAGACACATCGGTTTGACGCTATTTGCATCCCTTCAGTTATGTATATAATGGGATACAAAAACTGATAATAGAGGTTATTTTTTCTTGGAAGGCCAAGGGGTTGTTAGTCTTATGTTTCAGAAGGGTAAATGAGAATGAAAAGTCTTTGAGAAATCATGTAATCTCTATGAGTGCAGCTTACGTATGCAACATTATTTTTCAGGATCAATATCTAAAACTTACTACCTATCATTCTTTGATCATTGTGTTGTTATTTCATGTTGATGTTTATCTGAGTGCCCTCGATAAATCTTATAAGGATTTTTTGTAATGTGCCATCACAAGATGTTGTGATTGAATATAAAATTAAGTTTTTACTGTTTTCACAACACTTAATGAAACCATTTCAGTGATAATTTTAAAACTGTCTTTAGGGTCAGATCAAGATTTATGTCCATAAGTAATACACTAATTGTTGGATGAAGGCAATGGTCTAGTGTTTATTTTTGAAACAATTTTGATATACATTTAAGGTCCTCAACTGGAAAGCATCTTTGAATTCTTATGATCCCTGCCCTGTTCATAAGTACCAATCAATCCTGAAGCTATTTATTTTTTAGTATACATTTTCATTCAGCATTTTTTTTACAAGCATTCAATAATAAACATCCTTAATGCACATAAGTTTCAATAAAAGTTTCAAGAAAATTGCCATTCTTGTTAAAATGTGTCCTCAAGTTTAAATTCACTATAAAGAAGCAATCTCTTTGTGCTTGGAGATAAGGGTACACTCGCCTAGGTCTAGTGAAGCCTAAAGTGCAGGGGAATTCGGTCTTCGACCATTCCCATTCGTTGCCAAGACCAATTGAGGAAATAGAAAGAGGATTGGCAACCTCTTGTTTTCCCAATCTGTGGTTTTCAGAACCAACATACCTAATTCAATTGAAGAAGAGACATTTGATTTATCGTATGAACCTAATGCAATTGAAGATGAGACCAGATTGAATAATCAATTAAATGATGAACATACATCATCTCTATTTGATGAATTGAATGTACTCGATGCACGCAATGCATCGATGTTAACACCTACTAGAATCATTCATAGGAAACCAAAGTATCTAATTGACATCGATGAGAATATTTTGAAGCCAATGCCTGATGAAATGAATGAACAAACTTGCAAGAGAATGGTTAAAATAATATGGCAAAACCAGTTTGAAAACTTAAATCAAACTGCAAGATGCCAATTAATTGTTGAAATGATTAAAAATTTGAATTTTAGAGAGACAATGATAATTCTAGGCCTAAGACGGATGAAATCAATTCTAGCCTATCTTGCAACTTTGCATTCAATGCGAATGATGGTTTTTGCAACAAGTGAAAAAATGCTACATCTTTCGCCATTTTCATCTCCATCTTTTTTGAATTTGTAGACAAGAAAGTAACGTTCAGCTTCTCACTTTCACAAATGAACAACTTTTACTTATTTTATCCAAATGACCCCAAACTTTCACAAATGACTTCAAATGACCATTAATGGTCCCAAATCACCTTATTTAGATAAAACAATGGAGAACAATATGAAAATCAAAATTTGACTACTGCAAGCATGACGGTGCTATCGCACCACTCACATTGACAAATATAAATGAAAGGAATCAAAAGCATCCAATGATCATTAACATGGATCAAATCTAACCATCACCATTTAATTTTATTTTCATTGAGATAAGGAGTTTTGTAGGGTTAACTCAATATTTTAGAAAGTTTATCAAATCATATTCTACGATTGCAATACTTTATATCATAGATTTTTGTTGTTTGTATTCATATTGTTGGTTACATAGGCAAATATTCATTTAACTTTATAAAAGGGAAGCTAGCAAATACATCGATCAACAATAATCATTTAATCGTATCAATAATATTTAATCATTTATATATATATATATATATATATATCAAAATGCATGTAATAATCAACACAATGAACAAATTTTGTATGTATCAAAAATGCCTATCAATATCGATGAAATGCACAATAATGAACACAATACACATTTATTGGATCAAATATCAACATTTATATATATCAAAAAAGGCATGTATGCCAAGTCAATACAAGTTTTACAAAAATGTGTCATATGTCATGTCCAAATCGATATACAATAAAAATGTAGAATATATCTACATGTATTGGTCATATCTAACACTATATGATCCTATACAGTTTGTGGTGGATCATCAAAATCGAGCCTCTTCGATGCAGTATGTGGCTTTGTAGATAGCTGGAAAACCACAATTCAAAAGATAAGTTAGAATCCTTTTCTAGAAAATAATTGACAACTATCAATATAAATATGCATTTAACTGTAATTTCTTTGCAATAGAAATGTAGATTACCTCATCTGTTGATCTAGGATCTAATGTCTTCTTTGTCTTCTCCTTGTCAGCCTTAGGAGTTCTCTTGAATACCTTCTTCAAAGGCTCCAAGTTATGGATGAACTGCGAAGGGGGCTATTGTCGATTAAATATAATTAATACAATGTACTAACATATATACATCAAAAACACTAAAAATCTATGATATAGAGAACACAACTGTACCGGAGCTTGAGATGCTTGAGATGCTTCTCCAATAGAGTTTGGAGGGATCACCATCGATGGAGCAGTTGTCACTATTACCTGTACAAAAAATGAACAAGATTAAATACAATTAATGTAATGATAAGTATTGTAGGTTATAAACAATTAATGTAATATATAAAACAAAAGTGTACCAAAGCCTGAGATGCTTCTCCATTACATGTAAGAGGGCTCATCATTGATGAAGAAGCTATGGATATTTCCTGTATGAAAAATGATAAGATTATAATTCATCACAAATTCACATGTATGCGTGCATACAATCATGAAATCAAGAAAATAAAGTAGAGATACATACCTCTGTCCTCTCTCGATCCTTAGGCATATCAGGTGCATTCAACATATCTACAAAGCTCAATGGTTGTTGTATATAAAATAGACAAAAAACACTAATAAATCTACAAATTCCAACTAAGAAAAATTCAACCTTTTCAAACAATTGTACAATTAAAAATGTGTTCAATTACCTTCTTCCCACATTTAGGTGTCCTCGAGGATTTCTTTTGTTGAGGACCAGGCCTAGACACGAAGGGGGTACCCTGAAAAAAAAAAATTAACACAAGAGATATTAGTATAGATAATATTAAATATAATTTAACAAATCTAAAATTAAATTACTTGTATAAATTCCATCAAAATAATACATAAAATAAGCTGTACAAAATACAATACCGCATAGCTCTCT
Organism: Cryptomeria japonica; assembly: GCF_030272615.1. Taxonomy (NCBI): domain Eukaryota; kingdom Viridiplantae; phylum Streptophyta; class Pinopsida; order Cupressales; family Cupressaceae; genus Cryptomeria; species Cryptomeria japonica. Next base: position 53,547 of record NW_026729443.1, on the reverse strand, counting down.
ACGCCAAAATCAATCACAGAGAGCGTGACTTCGTCAATCTAGGACAATTGGTCGCTTGACAGTGTCTACAAAATAAAAAATTGTCAAGCATTAAAGAGAGTTAGTATATCTTGTAATATTTTTGAATTCAAAGTGTACAATTCTATTTTAACATGTTACAAAATTTATACCTCAGGCATCGATATTGTAGTTGCAATAATTGTGGGAGGAATATCAGATGTCGTTGCTACATCCTAAAATTCATATTGTTTGTATCAATTTAAATCGATCTATAAATGAAAATTCATTTACAATTACAAATTTTAAGTGATTGATAAATAAAATGTTATAAATTTAAATCAACACGTGTGTCTGTGACTGACTAGAAAACAACATGTCCATCAATTCATCTGTCAATGCCATATCCTTAGTCATGTCACATCTACTCCCACAAATCATGTATGAATGGGTTGTGGAGCCATCGAAAGTGGCCTCATCATCCATCTCTATGCATATGCCTAAGCAAGTGGGATACACATACTGAATGGGCTCACCAGCACCAGCTACCGTAGCTAATGGATCATCGTTCTATACAAGAGGGTGTGCTAACTGTGTCCCATGTTGGATGATCGCATCAGTCAATGTCATGGCCACCTGAAGAGTGTGTAGCTCCATCGACTCTTTTAGGGCTACTGGGATAGTCACATGCACCTTAGGTTTGGGTGCTAGGGGTTGATGACTCTACGGGTCTAATACCCTATGAGCTCCAGGTCTATCTTGGACAGAGCCGCCACCTCTACCATGGAACTCTCTCATGTCAAAATAATTGGGCTTCTCATTAAGGAAAAAATCACAATATACTTTCCTCAAAAATTACAATGGTACCTCATAATTATTACAAGTTGGTTCATTAAAGACCATCCACCACCTATTCCAAAACAGATCTCTCATCTGCACATTGGTACACCAATGTATGTGAAACCTCTTTGCATTAAGAGGTAAGGACTCACCAGTTCTAGGATCAACAAAAAGAGCACATATTTGTGCTTTACTTATGTTTTTGTTTTTCACTTCCTCATATGATAATCCATTCTCATAAAATGCACAACACCTACCTCTATAGTTTCCCCATTTTGTAATCTTAGTGGAAACTGCAGTGGCACCACTAGCTAATATTTTTAGGCTAGTGGCAAGGGATAAATGATGCTCAAGGTTATATGTTTTTAATTTATTAATCAATCTACTTATTTTAGCAGTGTTTTTCCCTAACTGATTAAGCAAATTATCTTGTGTAGTTGGTGTATGCTCTAAAGGAGGAGCTAGAGGTGTATTTTGCGAGTTTTGTTGTGGGTTTTGCTGTGGATTTTCATCTTCTTGTGGTTCTGGATTTTGAGAATTTGGTATATTTGTAACAAAAAATAAAAAAACTAATCAAAATCAATGATTTAAATTCAAAATGTAAATAAAATTTATTAAATATGCAAAAAAAAAATAAAAAATTAATAACCTACCTCTTTCCATGGCACTGGGAAGTGTAAATCGAGACCTCATGCACGGTTTGGCAAGAAAATGTCCTCCAAACAACTTTCGGCCGCGGGTTGAAAATGAGACCCAGATGATGTAAAAAAAATAAAAATTAATAGGCAGTGCATACACAGTCTTAAAACACTAAGAACGCGTATGGGGTCCTAATTTCTAAGGGACGACATACTTGGTCTTAGTTTTTAAGGACATCTTACGTAGTACCTTCCCTTTTGTCTTAGCATAAATGAACCAAAGTGCATATGGGGTTATTCAAAATTCAAAAACCACGTACGCGCTATCTATTTTTTCAACTTTTTTAAGGTGTGTGTCTAGTTTTTTGGCACCATCTTGGTGCACACACCTGCATACTCTCCATCAAAATTGTAAGTCATAATTATTAGACATTAGTAAATATGAATATTTGCAAGTAACTAGAACAAGGATATAATTGGGTAACTTCAACCAACTTTCCAGAATAGACTTCCATCAATGTGAAGAGATGCACCATGATAATAAAAACATTTCCTAACCAATTATATAGTCATATCAATCAATGGGACTAGATAAGATGGGTGTAGTTCAAAATTCTCTAACATGGCATGACAAGTAACACAACTTCTTCTACCTCAAAATACAACAATGACAAGTAGCATGACTACAATACTAGTGAGGACATTTATACAATAATGTTCCTTTGTGACAACTCCATTTTGACATCAATAACAATTTTTGTTCAATAGAGAGTTCTTCAATGGAAGAACATCATGAAAGTATAAGCTTCATGTTTGGGTGGTAAAACACTCTGATGATGTTTTCATCATTATGTGTGCTTTTGAGGGGCACTTGATAGGGTCATCTTTGATATGCATTTTTTAAAAAAGGATGTATTTGACCATGTAGTATGTTTGTAAAGGAAATACTCTCCAAATGTAAATGAGGGACAATGAGATTATGCATTAGACAATTAATATAATATTGTAAAATATTGTCATTTTCACTAACATATTTTGAACAAGTCTGTTTAATATGTGTGAATATATGTAGTTTGCATAAATTATTATTATTATACTAAGGAGGTCCTTATAAGAAGTAAACAAAAAATCTTAAATATGATAGAAGTTTGAGTGGGATTATTACTAGTTATGAAATGCAAGATAAATATTTAAGGCACAAAGGTGACAATGAATAATCAAATATAAAAAGAGTACATGAGATTAAAAAAATTTAAATCTAATGAACCTGATATAGATAATAAACAATATAAAAGAGAACAACAATGTGTAGGATTAGTCATAATCACCAAATACGTAAAGGAAAACATAACTTCCCAAAGTCTAACCTAGGCTATGTCAATTGAATGTATTTAAATAAGCATAGATAAATCTATATTATATGATTGACAACTTTCGGTAATTGATATTCTAAGTATTGAAATAATACAATATAGAAAGTAAACATAAAACCTATTTTGTTGGCTCTAACAATGAGGGAAGAAAAATCACAAATAGGCAAAAATTATGGAATAATTGCTTGCTTTGACCTAAAAGCATGATCTTTATCCTATAAGAAAATATAGGTTTTGTATTAACAATCAACTTTGAAACATAGGGTGAATTTATTAATTTTGGACTTTTTCTATACATATTGACTTAATCTTGTTCATTGTATTATTTCTCTCTACACTTTCTACTTATATAGGGATTAATGTTATTCAAAGTTACCTTTGTAGGAAAATTATTATTATAAGTGACACGTTCAATTATTCAACTAGTATAATGTATATACAACAATTGGAGACACCACTCTTTAATCATTTAATCTCTTTAGAATACTCATTGATATCTAGATTCTTTTTACTACACCAATTGAAGTGTTATAATTTGAATGATATGTAAATTAATTATATTTACAAGATGATTATAATAAATGCATTGAATTCCTTAAAATAAAAGAACGTACAAATAAATCAAGTTTAAAGTATACACCTTGTCAACTCTTGGAGGGATTCTTTTAGAAAATGTCAACTTCATTTAAATTAAAAAAAATCAATATAAGGGTTAACTATGTGGGCCCAGGATGAACCTTTCTACTATGGACTTGACCAAGAAGAAAATATGGGTTAGGTGAATGACGAAACTGTTAGTCCCAACCGATGTTGATAGGGGAGGGGTGAATCAACACTATACCGGTTCTAGCAGATTTAACCTTAATCAAAGTTTCTAATTAACTTAACACTTATCAGTATAATCAACATTAATAAGAAACATGCACACATAAAATCAACCACACATTAATACCAAGTTTTATCACGTGGAAACCCAAATGGGAGAAAACCATGGTGTGAGTAGAAACTCACAAAATCTGCACTCTTTTGGAGTACGCTCGGTGGGGAGCCATCCCTATTAGGATATTACAAAGACACTGTCAAGTGCCACCCGATTAAGGGATTTTATTCAAGGCCTGTTAGAACATTTACCATGCTAGAGGTAGCCTTGTTAAAGAACTTAGGATCATCAATTAAGATGTCACCCGGTTAAGGGATTTTACAAAGGGACCTGTTAAAGTCCACCTGGTTAAGGGATTTTACTGTTGTAGTTATTAGAAAACAACATAGAGAATGATCTGCTATAATAGCTACTCTTAGCTTAATTGGATCCAATTGAATCTCTTTGATTTGACCACCAGTTATACTTGCTCTGCACTCTACTGGTGCTCTGCGTTCTTTCTCTACTCTTCACACTATCTGAGCTCTACACACTCTCTTCACCACTCTGCTATTCACTTAGTCATTCCACACTCTTCTCCCCTTTTGTGGATCGCCTCTCTTCTCGATTGCACTTTGCAATCTTACAATCAAACTTTTTGGTTTTCTCCAAGAACCTTTATATTGTGTTAACTGTTGTTTCCTAAATGAGTTCATGGTAAATTTTAAATTTAAATCTTCTTGCACTTTCTCTGTGTGCTCTCCATCATTCTCACTAGCAACTCATCCTTATCTGTCACTGCAACTCATAAATTTAGCAAATTTTGGGTCGTGTTCTGCCTTTCTAATGTGAACTGGAAAATCTACACAAATCTCACCTTAACTGGTTATTAACTGTTGTAAACTTCACTAGTAGCTTGATTGATTGATATCTCACCCTGGTTGACTCACCTTTGGTCATAAAATCCAACTTACCAGTCATTGCTCCGAGATTCTCAGTGGATATCATCCTTCAACCTGTATCACCAATTCACCGGTGTAACTCTTCATCTTTTGACACCAGTCACTGATCACCTATCTTTCCAAAGTGTTTCGGTTGTACATAAGACTACTAAACTACAATCTAAGTCACCTCCTATGACCGCATCATTATTTCAACTATCAGTTTAAGAAACTAATCTCAACACCTATCGGATGCTTGACTGACCAGTCAACTACTTTGTTTATCCTTCAACCGATTAGTTTTCTACCAACACACTGCTTAATGCATATTAGGGAAGCACCAAATCCTGCATACTGTTTGCAACCATGAGTAAACCATTGGGGTTTACCACACCTCCTTGCCTATGAGCTTGGCTTTATTCATTGGTAAGTGTTAGTCATCAATTACAATACTAACTAATGAACCCATTGTGCCAACACCATCAGTTATGCCAACAATCTTCCCCTTTGGCATTGATGGCAAAACTTCAAACTTCTCTTTTAGCAACCAGTCACTCTAGGTTCTGTTGTAATGATCAGCTGCTCTATTTGATCTTAAGTAAAGATCTTACTCCCCCTTTATACTGGCTTCCATTCATGTCACATCTGACTTCATCTTCCTTCATGTTACATCTAACTTCATCTTCCTTCATGTCACATCTAACTTCACTCCCCCTTTGACAACAATGCCAAAGATGTAGTCTAGACATCCTATTGCACATACTGCAATGACTGCTCCCCCTAATAGGAGTAGTCCATAATCATCAATCCAAATACATAGAATTTTCAAGAAAAATCATACCGGATTGATGTTGTTCCGATCATCACTCATCTTAGAGCATGCAAGGGAATTACCCCTAGCTTACCTCTGAGATACTCAAAAATATCCTTAGGTAGTGGCTTGGTGAATATGTCTGCAACCTATTCCTTGGTTGGAACATATTCTAGTCTAACTTCTTTGTCCTATACCTATTCCCTAAGATAATGACATTTTATTGCAATAAGCTTGGTTTTGGAGTGCATTACCAAGTTTTTTAATATGTTAATGGCACTTGTATTGTCACAGTGTATCACCACAGGTTCAATCGTGTTTTCTTGGATACCTTCCAAGATCTTCTTAATCCATACTACCTATGTATAGTTGATTGAAGCAACCACATACTCCACCTTAGCTATGGATTGAGACATATAGTTATGTTTCTTTCTTGTCCATGACACAATCCTATCTCCAAGAAAGAATTCACCTCCACTAGTTCTCTTTCTATCATCAATGTTCCTTGCCCAATCGGCATTGGTGAAGACACTTAAGTTGAATTTTCCCTTATGTCGATACCAAAGACCATACTCATCAATCCCCTTAAGGTATCTGAATATCCTCTTAACTGCAACCATATGAGTCTCTTTTGGATTTGCAGCAAATCTAGCAACCAAGCCAACTGCTTGTGCTATATCCAGTCTATTGTGCACTGCATACTACAACTTACCGATCATGGATTGGTATAGTTTCTCATTCACTTCGTTAGCCTCATTGTCTTTGGAAATCTTGCAACCTATAACCATCAGAGTTCCAATAGGTTTGGAATCTTCCATTCCAAAGGTCTTCAATATTTCCCTTATATATTTGGTCTGGCTAATGAATATACCATTCTTTAGTTGAGACAATTGCAGACCAATGAAGAATTTTATTTCACCGATCATGGATATTTCTAATTCTTTCTTCATTTCTTCTACAAAACCTTTGCTCATTTCATCATCTCCTCTAAGATGATGTCATCTACAAAAATATCTACAATCAGATGTTTTCCTTCTATTCCATTATTCAAATACAAGTTATTGTTGTCACTAGTTCTGATGAACCCTATACTTATTAGGTTTAAGTGTAGTCTCTCATACCAAGCTCTTGGTGCTTGTTTTAGCCCATACAAAGCCTTCTTCAGATTACATACCATATCTCTTCCATCTTCTAAAGAAAACCCTTCTGGTTGCTCAATGTACACTTCTTATTCTAGAACACCATTCAAGAATGTCGATTTGACATCCATTTGGTAGACCTTGAACTTCCTATAAGTAGCATAAGCAAGCAAGATTCTGACCCCTTCCAGTCTAGCCACCGGTGCAAAGGTCTCTCCACAATCTAGACCTTCTTCCTATGCATACCTTTTGGAGACTAACCTTACTTTGTTTCTTACTACTTGACAAGTTTCATCCATTTTATTTCTAAACACCCACTTGGTGCCTATAACATTTTTGTTCTTCGATCTAGGCACAAGGGTCCAAGTTTCATTTTTCTCAATCTGCTCCAGTTCTTCCTCCATAGATTTGATCCAGTCTTCATCTTCTAGAGCCTCCTTTTCTATTTTGGGCTCAATTTTAGAGAGTAGACAGGTACTCTCCCTTGCTTTTCTTCTATTCAATACTCTTGCATTTTTGTCACCAATAATATTGTCAGCTGAATGTGTTTCTGACATACCTTGGTGGTGTTGGTTCATTTCTTGGAGCCTCTTCTACTGGTTGTCCAAGTTCTACTTCAAATTTTTCCTCATTTGCAGCTACACTAAGGGGTGTATGCACAAAGTTGTGGTACCAAAAAGGTGCCACACTTCAAAAAAAAAAAAAATTGTCATAAGGGATGCACCCTATAAGGTGTGCACCCTATAAGACATGCACCATATGACCTTTTCAAACCCTAAAAAAACATAAGTCCACATTTTGGATGCATTCTGCACTCCCAAACTTGCATTTTGGTGATTTGGGGTGCCATTTTCTTGCACTCGCCCTTTGTAGAAGCTTGATTTTGGGCACTAAGTTTTCCATCTCTCATCAAAATGCTGCCATTCCATCGAAGAGCTCAAAGAGATTGAAGAGGTATGTATTTTTGTTTTCTTATTGTCATTGTTTTATTAATTTGAAGATTAAACTAGGTTTCTTGATTTAAATGTATTTTCATTATCAGGAAATGAGATTAGACAAGCAAATGTTGAAAACACTCAATCACCTCCTCATGAAGACCATATTGAAGAAGAAGCACATTAAAAAACCTCCTCCAATCCCTATACATCCCATAGGTACACAAGAAAACCTATTAGGTCAAATAGAAAATAGCCAATAAGAGCTTGAAGGCTTAATCACAAGGCTAAAAGATCCCACTGGAACAAACTCCCATAGGACAAACCTTGCCAATTCTTTTCAATCTATTGTATCTCACATACAATCCGTGAGTGGGGAAATAAATTTTTGGTCCAGAAAGAAGGAAGAACACAAGCAATTTTATGCTAACAAATTATCATATGCAGTAGTGAAGAAAAAGAAAATTAATAAATTTGACTTGTGTGCTCTTTTTACGGACCCCCAAACAAATCAACCTTTGCACCCTCGATATAGGAGATTCCCTATTCATTGGTGTCATCATGAAGGGATTAAGAAAATTTTTTGGGATAGGTGGTGGATGGTATTTGATCAGCCCCCATGCAATAATCATGAGTTACCCAATACTTTTTAAAAAAACTGTACTGTGAGTTTGTCCTTAATGAGATCCCAAACTTTTTTTTTTTCTAGATTTCCAAGTTAGAGGTGAGGGTTCCTCACATGATAGAGAGGGTGCACATCATGACCCAAATCTCCCACCAAGACCCTTGGCCAAACCTATGGTGGAGCATGTTATTATTCCTTCCATTGTGAAGGAGAGTGTTGAGGTTGAAACTCTGGACTCCATTAGCTCACTCACTTAGAATCTTATACAGTATGCTAGGCCTCTAGTAGAGGGTGATGCAAGTGATGATGGTGATTCTTCTAGGCATCGAGTTCCAGCTCATTTTTGTCAATCTTGTGGTTCTCTTTGCACTTATGATCCTAATAGTACTGAGAATGCATGTGCACAAGCGAATTTTGCTACAGAGAATATTGTCATGGCAGAATCCTTGCTGAACAAAAAATTTGGCATTGATACCCAGGTGAATTTCATTACAAGTTCATTTCATTCTTTTTATTAAATCTTATATGGAAATTTAATAATATATCTAAATCAATAAATTATTATGATAAAAAATTAGGGTCAAAGTGTTCACAACACTAGCAACATTCCTGCAACACCCTTTTTCACGACTTCATTGACTCCACAAGTATACAACTAGTGAAGAAATATAATTATTATATGTAGATAGTCAAACTCATTTTGGATGTCAAATAGTTTGATGCTAGAGCTTCAACATCAACACCTCGCATTTTATTTCATCGACAATCTTTCACCCAGGTAAGAAATTTATCTTTAATGTTGTTATTAAATAATATAGATAGTTTTGGTGATTGATCAATATACTTTGTTTGATTTTCAGAAGTTGACATCAAATACTCCTCTTGTTGTTTGCGCGTCAATGGAGCATGGTGTTGTTGCAACAGTAGCAAGTTCAACTAATTTGATAAAAGTATGAGACATATTTGTAAATTTAGTAAATTTAGCATTACATTTGTTATCTTAATTATATGTTACTGAAAATTTTAATGACACTTTTATTTAGTTTAATTTATATTGTGATGCTTACAGGAGAGGCTTGTCACTCCAAATCATGAACGTGCACCTGTTGTGGGTGAACATCATGATTATTTGTATGTGGTAAGTGACTAATCTATTATATGTCATTCTAAAATTCAATTTTTGTATATGCTAACATCATTCTTTTCATTGTATCAAGTGGAGTTACAAAAAAAACTGGAGAGGAGGTCGATTGGGCATACTCGAAAGACACTTGCATCATATACATCTCCGTCCCCCCGACAGGAAAAGATATCTCATGATTTGTTTCCTTCCCCTAGAGGAAAATGAATAGAATAGGGTCCTATGTTGTATGCCTATATGGCAATTTTGAACATATGTTTTTGTAAAGCGGAAAATCACAATCGAACCCTAGTTGCTCTCCCCTCTTCCAACTCCAAGGAGAGAGAAGGGAGGTTGCTAGGGTTGATGGTTTTCACTTAAGGGAGAGACTTTACATTCAAAAGAGGGGTTGAAACCCACAAGATCCAATCCCACACAATGCAAGATTGGATGCTAAATGAGTTTCAAGGGTTAAGAAAGCAAGGCTACCCTCTTTTGTAAAGAATGTTGATAGAAGAATTAAGCTAGGAATGCATAGAAAGTGTCAAAGATTCACTTATAAACTGAGATAGGGATATAGGATGAAGCTACGGACCTGGAATTAGCAGTAAAATGTCGATACGGCACTGTCCTGCAAATTTGAGCAAAAGTTGTCAGGACGATGGCGCCCGGCGCCACGGTCCTCCGAAAAATCCGCGAAACGAAGGGGGATCTGTTCGTCTCTGCACAAGGATTCCAGATCTTCAATTTCAGCCGCGTACCTGCAACCTTGTTCTAAGGATGTTTGTATCCTTATGTGCGAAGGTATAGATGTTGTTGTTTGTTGTATGTTGTATGTAGCATGTAGTATGTGATCTCCTCTTCAATGGTTGAATCCTTGACTTGAATGCAACACTTAGCCTTGAATGGAGACTTAGAAGGAATGCTTGAATGCTTGAATGCTTGAATGCTTGAATGTTTTTAGTATAGTTTCCACGCCTTTTCCATCTTCTCATCTTCTGTCCCAATGAAAGAGGAAAATGTAGTTTATATACTTGCCAATTAGGGTTACAAGACTGATTTTCCCGACCTTAGGCCGACCAGGGAATGTAATTTCCAATTTGCAAACAAAAAGACTCGATACCCCATAGGAAACCGGACCCAAAATAGGCCCAGGGACCAGGGCACCGGGCGCCATGGTCCTGGGGGACCAGGGCGCTGGGCGCTCTGGTCCCACCTCCCGGGACAGCAGGGTGCAAGGAGGTTCAGGCCAGGGTGCTTGAAAAATGCAGTTTTTAGTGTCGTAATCAGGTTTCGGGGTCTCCATTCAGGTTGCGTGTTGCGTCGCCATCGTGAAGACCAAAATGCAGTCGAAATTGCAAGTGTCACAATTTTAGGATGCTACATTTAGCCCCCACTTTAGCAGGAGTATGTATGCTCATACTTCTGGTAAAGTACAAGGAAACAACATTGAAAGACTTTCACCACGTCAAGGAGGCAAGATACACCAAGCCCCCAGTGGACTAAGGATCTTACAACTTCGATTGACAAAGTAAAAGGGAAGATCATGAGGGAGAACCATGACTGTCAGTAGTAAGGTTCCCTCACTATGAGTCATGCAAGAGAAATACAAAAAAATTTCAAGGCAAAGCTAAGTTCGCCAAGAAATTTTCAAGTATCTTGAAAGGATAAACAGGGTGTATGCCCCCCTACGTTAAAGTGATCGCACACGCCTCAATGGGGTTGATTGTTTTAACGTAGTGATACACATAAGAAATGAGAAAGGAAAGGAGCACGTTATCGCAAAGATTTAGCCCCCAAGTGTGAGATAAACCCAAGGATAATAGATACAAAACACAAAGCACGAGGTGACTTCGCTTTCCTCGGGGTCAGTATGCTGTATGATAAGTCATGTATATATATCATATGTATGTATGCATAATTGTTCTTCATTCCCCAATCAAAGAAGGTCACCTAGAAGAAGGGAACACATGTGTCTTTTGAGTCAACATGAGAGAGACCAAAAGAGATCTCAATGTTTTGCATCGTCCTCAAGTAGAAAACACTAAGGACAACAAATAGAAGAATGAGAATAACATATAGAAGAAGTAACAAAAGAGAGGGGGAGAGAATCTGCTATGCCAATGTAACTAGTCTAGCACGTCATCTACCCCCCGATCTTGCTGATCAATGTTTCGGGAAGGCAGGGAACATGCTAGAGGAGGAACATCCAACACAGCAGATGGAGCTATCACAAGATCCAAACAAGGGCTATGTTCATGTTCCGAGCCACGTTGTTCTTGTCTAGGAGCTAGGATAAGTGCTTTAGAAAATTCATTAGATAAATGGTTATCAATATCAACAAGTTCATAGTCACTATCAAAAGCAAGAGGAGTAACATGTTCATCATGAATAACATTTTCATCTATATCATCATCAAGATTTATAAAAATAGGTTCTTTAACTCGCACAGGATCAAGACCATCATGCATATTATGTTTAGGGGATTTAGGCTCAATGTCCGGCTGAGGAGAAAATGGAATAATGCTTGTTGAAGGTGTTTTTGGAGTTTGTAAAGTTTGAGAAGCAGCTGCTTGAGCCCTAAGATGACGCTTTCATCGGTGTTCACGTGCAGAACGATTACGCCTGGTCTTAGTAGGAAGTTGAGAAGATTGAGGAGGAGGAATGTTCTCATCCTTATCACTTGGGTGTTTAGTTTGTGGTCTCTTAGGCTGGATAATAGGAGAAGAGGAAGGTCTCTTCTCTCTATAAAAGGACGGAGGAGGAACTGCTCCATATAAAGGAAGAATTTTTGGTTTAGGAAGAAGACCAAGTCCATCATGACGAGGAGGTATAGGTCTACTTTTAGAAGGTTTATTAGGCATAGACATAGTCACATCCATAGGGATGGGTTGGGAATCTTCTTGAGGAAAGACATTAGTTTTATCTTTCAAAGGAAGAACTTCCTTCTCAAGAACGATAGGAATGTCAAGTTTAGGTGTTCTAGGTTTACTTAGAGATAGGATCATATTTGTTTTCCACTTTTGATAAGATTTGAAAAGATGATCACTTCGCGGAGGAAGAGATTGGAATTGTTTAGGCCAAAAGTAATCAATAGGAACACTAGAAGTTCTTTCAGCTGGTTTAAAGAGACTATGATTGACAGTAACAATTTCACCATTATGGGGAAATTTCAAACACTTATGAATAGGAGAAGCAATAGCTTTTATGGAAGATAGCCAAGGATAGCCAAGTTTCACACGAAATTGTTCGGAAGAAGGAATAATAGCAAAGTTCACATCAAGAGATTTGTTATGGACCTCAATAGGCAATGTAATAGAACCGATTGCAGGAGAAGAAAATGCATCAAATAATTTCACAATCACATCTGTTTTGTCATAGATCACTTGATTCAATTGCAAAGTAAAAAGAAACTCTTCAGTAATAACATTAACCATGCACGAAGGATCAATAAGCACTCCATGGCAAGGTGTATTCTTGACTTTTGCAACTATGTATAAAGGACCATCAGGTGCCCTAATGGTTTCACTAGGATCAAATGTGATGGAAGGTTCTTTAGGGATTTCTTGCTGCTCTACAAAGTTAATCACATTCGGAGTCATAGACACAAGACCATCAGATAAGAGAGAGGAATCATTAGCTTCAATCGCATTAGAGGTATGAGAAGGTAATGGATCAGTAAAAATATGAAGATATTGGTTAGGAGGAGCTACAGATGTGTTGCCTTTATCATTCACTCCAGAAACAGAGATAGTATTATTATCAATCAAATCTTGAATTTTACCCTTTAAAGAAAAACATTTTTCAGTATCATGCCCAAGCTGACGATGAAAGTGACAAAAAGCTTTGTTATCAAAATAAGGTGAAGTAATCTTTGCAGGATCAATTTGTCTTATAGGAGGAAGAGTAAGTACATTTTGTTCCAATAACTTATTCATAATACTATTCAATGATTCATTCAAAGGAGTATACTTTCTTTCTTTCTTGAAAAATTTAGAAATAGAAGGCACACCTGATGCTGCATTCACATTGTTGTTGATGATGTTTTCATTGAATTTGATGGAATCTCTGTTCGGTTTAAAATTCCCAAATGGTTGTTGACTGCTATCACCCTTATCACTTGGAGCCATAGGATGTGATTGTTCCATTTGACTCACAGTCAGTTGATAATTGTGAAGAGTTGCACACAACTGTTGGAAAGAAGTAAACTCAGAAAACAGAAGTTTGTCTCGAATATCTTTTTGCAAATTAGAAATAAAGATTCTTTGAATATCATTGTCAGGCACTGGAAAAGAAATTTGAGCATACAAATGCTTATATCTACCAATGAAATCAGTCACTTTTTCTTTAACACCTTGTTTACAATGCATTAAATCAATCAAAGTAACTTTAGGACTTATATTATTTTGAAATTGTTGAATGAAAGCATTTGCAAGTTGTTCGAAAGAAGTAATAGAATAAGAAGGCAACGAGCAATACCATTGTAGGGCTTTGTCTCTTAATGTTCTAGTAAACAGTTTCGCAAGCAACCTTTGGTCATAAGCAAAATCGGTACATATTGTTTGAAAAGTCTTAACATGTGTTAGAGGATCTCCTTTACCATTATAAAGTTCCAAATGTGGGATTTCAACATGTTTAGGGGGAATAGCTCGAACAATGTCAAGAGAAAGTGGGCTCGCAACATCAAATGTGGGCACACTAAACTTAGATTGATTCATACAGGGAATTTGTTGCTGTAAAGAAGAGACAGTTTGTGCAAGATTGTTAATGGTCGCTTCAGTCGAAGAATTCATATTAGATGTGTTAGATTGAGATGGAGGTGTTGTGTTATTGAAAGAAGGCAAAGAGTAAGGTGGTGGGACTCTATGATAATTAGTCATAGGAGATGATTGGACAGGAGGAACACTACAAGGAGGAATGGAATGGTTGAATGAATTGCCCCCTTGCGTCATGTTCATTTGTGGAGATGTAATAGGAACACTCATTGAAGGAATGAATGAAGAAGTTGGATTGAATGAAGTAAGAGGATTAATTGAAGAGGAAGGATTGCCCTCATGACTGGTAATCACAGGAGGAATATCTTGTATAGAAGTAGTCATTATGTTTGATGTAAAGGTAGGTATGCTAGCAATAGAAGTTGTCAAAGGAATATAATGATTGACTTGTGTAGGAGGTTGTGTATAACCTAAAGTTTCAGCACAACTCTTCATAGGCATCACATTCGAATCCACAATGTGTGCAATACCACGCAAAATATCAATTCCATTCTTATCACTTTGAAGCATATGTTTTAGACCCTCAATTAAAGGAAGATCTTGACTATCGGGATACTCATGAGACATCCATTGGTGAAAATTGTCAAATTGGTTATCCAATTTCTAAAGTTGTTCTACAAAAACCTCATGGAGAGCTTCTTCATCATTAGGAGGATTAGAGGAATTACCCATGTCCTTGTTAAAAAGGCTATTCAAATTAGGTTCCATCTCCTCGGTAGTTAAACCTCGGAAAGACTTAATTCTACGGCTTTGTCTAATGGGAATAGTGTAAGTAGGGCTTATTGTTGTAAAACTCATGCACTAGATTTTGATTTTAGAGGTAGCAATTTTCAGTAAAATCAGCCAATCTTCTAGATTTAAGCTGTTAAATGCAATCACGACAGTCTCCCAAAATTTCGGAAAAAATGTCCGGGACCGTGGCGCTCGGAGTGCAACACGGTCCTTGCAACTTTTTTCGAAATTTGCAGGGATGAAAGTTATGATGATTTTAGAGCTAATCTGAAAAAATTGAGGGATTTTACGATCTGTAGATAGGCCAAATTAAAGTTGCAATCTCAAAATTGAACCCTACCCAGATTGTCGAAAAATGCAAAATTTGGATTTTTGAAAAAGAGAGGGAAACTGAAATTTTGAATTTTATGATTTTAGAGGGAATGCCAAAAGCAATGCAAGTTTTGAAATTTAAAAATTGACTCAATTTCACGCAAAATTCAATTTTGAAAGTGGAAATCAAAGTTGTTGTAATTAAGCACTTAATTTCAAAAGTCACAAATAGCAAGAATTTGAATAAAGCACTGAAATTTCGATTGAATGCAAACACACTTTTCAGATTTAGGACAGTAAGAACACGATTTTGACACAAAATTTCAATTTCAATGATTTTTGAATAATTAGAAGCCCTAAACCAAGCAATCACAAGACCAACTTTGACTGTAATTTTGAAAGTGTTATAATTGATAAAATCAGCCAAAATTCTAGATTTTAGCAGGAAAATACAGTAAGATCTTGCTCCTGAAATTTTGGAAAAAATGTCGGGGACGATGGCGCTCGGAGTGCACACGGTCCTCGCAACTTTTTTCCAAATTTTCAGGGATGAAAGATATTGTGATTTTATTGCGGAATCCAAAGTTACAGTTGATTTGGAGATGTTTTGATCGGTCAAATTGTCGGACAAAGGTTGAATCAAGAGGTTTTCAAAAATTAGGGTTTTGACACTTAACCACTTAATTTTCAAAATTAAAGCACAGACATGAATTGATAATTTGTAATAAAAGGGCAGATCTGAAGTAAGCATTAATAATTAAACATTTCACAAGTTCAATTTTCAAAAAGAAAATTTAGGGTTTTTATGCAATTAACCTCTAGAATTTTGCAAAAGATCAAACATGGAAATGTAAGCAAGGAATCCAATTTTCAGATCTAACCATGAATAATCAGAAAGGATGTTCACATCGGGTTCACCAAAATGTAAAGCGGAAAATCGCGATCGAACCCTAGTTGCTCTCCCCTCTTCCAACTCCAAGGAGAGAGAAGGGAGGTTGCTAGGGTTGATGGTTTTCACTTAAGGGAGAGACTTTACATTCAAAAGAGGGGTTGAAACCCACAAGATCCAATCCCACACAATGCAAGATTGGATGCTAAATGAGTTTCAAGGGTTAAGAAAGCAAGGCTACCCTCTTTTGTAAAGAATGTTGATAGAAGAATTAAGCTAGGAATGCATAGAAAGTGTCAAAGATTCACTTATAAACTGAGATAGGGATATAGGATGAAGCTGCGGACCTGGAATTAGCAGTAAAATGTCGATACGGTGATGTCCTGCAAATTTGAGCAAAAGTTGTCGGGACGATGGCGCCCGGTGCCACGGTCCTCCGAAAAATCCACGAAATGAAGGGGGATCTGTTCGTCTCTGCACAAGGATTCCAGATCTTCAATTTCAGCCGCGTACCTGCAACCTTGTTCTAAGGATGTTTGTATCCTTATGTGCGAAGGTATAGATGTTGTTGTTTGTTGTATGTTGTATGTAGCATGTAGTATGTGATCTCCTCTTCAATGGTTGAGTCCTTGACTTGAATGCAACACTTAGCCTTGAATGGAGACTTAGAAGGAATGCTTGAATGCTTGAATGCTTGAATGCTTGAATGTTTTTAGTATAGTTTCCATGCCTTTTCCATCTTCTCATCTTCTGTCCCAATGAAAGAGAAAAATGTAGTTTATATACTTGCCAATTAGGGTTACAAGACTGATTTTCCTGACCTTAGGCCGACCAGGGAATGTAATTTCCAATTTGCAAACAAAAAGACCCGATACCCCATAGGAAACCGGGTGCAAAATAGGCCCAGGGACCAGGGCGTGGTGCCCTAGTCCTGAAGGACCAGGGCGCTGGGCGCTCTGGTCCCACCTCCCGGGACAGCAGGGTGCAAGGAGGTTCAGGCCAGGGTGCTTGAAAAATGCAGTTTTTAGTGTCGTAATCAGGTTTCGGTGTCTCGATTCAGGTTGCGTGTTGCGTCGCCATCGTGAAGACTGAAATGCAGTCAAAATTGCAAGTGTCACAATTTTAGGACGCTACAGTTTTATATTATGAATATGTGGCATTCTATGTCCATATGGCTTTTGGCAAGCTCCTATTTGACTTTATTGGACACCATGTTGTATACCTATATGGCAATTTTGAACATATGTTTTGTATTATGAATATGTGGCATTCTATGTCCATATGGCTTTTGGCAATCTCCTATTTGAGTTTATTGGATACCATGTTGTATGCCTATATGACAATTTTGAACATATGTTTTGTATTAAGAATATGTGACATTCTATGTCCATATGGCTTTTGGCAAGCTCCTATTTGACTTTATTGGATATCATGTTGTATGTCTTTATAGAAATTTTGAACATATGTTTTGTTTTATGAATACATGACATTCTATGTCCATATGCCTTTTGGCAAGCCTATTTGTCTGTATTGGATATATTTGATACTTTTAATGGTATACAATGTTGTATAGATTTGTAGCTTTTTGGTTAATGCAAATCATTTATCATGGTTATCCATAACTGTAGTACAAATGTGTAAATGAATAATTGCACAAAGTTTATTGTTAATTAAGATTTGAACCTAAATATGTGTTTGTAATCCAAGACACAAGCTTATAGGGATCAACACAAAATCAATAGTTATAGTCGAAATAAGACTATATAAGGGAAACATGGAAGTAACCAAAATTAGACAATATAAGACACCATTGTACCAATACCCATTCTAAAAAAAATGCATAACCCATACACTTATATTCATCTAATGCATACCCTAATAGAGCTACTTTAAATGACTCCCAACAATTAATAATACTTAAGAGTATTTAGGTCTATTAATCTAATGCATAGCCTAATAGAGTGTCATAGCATGACCCCGTAGGATCAGATGACTCATTCATATGTCTCACGGGCATCGAGAAATGCATTGCCAAAGTTTGACAACTTTTCGTGCTTTCAACACTTAAATGGGATGGCTAGTAGGGTGTGGCCCACATCAATCACATGAGTTGGAGAGAAAAATGAAGGCATTCCTAGCATAAACTCGACCACTTGGACGTGTATGAGCTGACGGTTCGATGTCACGACTAGCAGATTGAAAGTTAGGGAATTGTGCAACTTTTCATTGAACTCATCTAACGCTTTTTGTCATAACCGAAAAAGTGTCACCACAAGAAATTGGATCTAAGTCTTCCAAAATCGAGAGGCTTGTGTAGAGTGTCGTAACATGACCTCGTAGGATCAGACGACTCCTACAACAACTTTGAGCAACTTGAGCACTTAAGTAATTTCACTGCTAGAGTGTGGCCTGCATCGATCAGATGAGTTGGAGAGAAAAACAAAGGCATTCCTAGTGTAAACCTGGCCACTCCGATGCATACAAGTTGATGGTTTGGTTCTGCAATGAGCGGATTGAAAGATGGGGCATTGTGCAACTTTTCATTGAACTCATTTGAATCTTTTTGTCGCAACCGAGAAAGTGTCACCACAAGAAATTGGATCTGAGTCTACCTAAACTGAGAGAGTTTTTTATAGAGTGCCATAACACAACCCCATAGGATTAGGTAAATTGTTTTTATAATTAACGGGCGCTGAGAAATGTGATGCCAAATATTGACAATTTTTAGCAACTTGAGCACTTAAGTGATTTCGCTACTAGGGTGTGGCCCGCATCTATTAGATGAGTTGGAGAGAAAAACGAAGGCATTCCTAGCATAAAAATGACCACCCCAATGCGTACGAGTTGATGGTTTGGTTCCGTGACAAGCGTATTGAAAGATGGGGCATTGTGCAACTTTTCATTGAACTCATCTGACGCTTTTTGTCACAATTGAGAAAGTGTCACCATGAGAAATTTGATGTGAGTCTACCTAAACCAAGAGAGGATTTTTTAGAGTGTCATAACATGACCTTGTAGGATTAGACGACTTGTTCTTAGGATTAATGGGCGTCGAGAAACGCAATGCTGAATAGTGACAACTTTGAGCAACTTGAGCACTTAAGTGATTTCGCTGCTAGGGTGTGGCTTGCAATGATTAGATGATTTGGAGAGCAAAATGAAGGCATTCCTAGCGTAAACCTAGCCACCCCAACGTGTACAAGCTGATGGTTCAGTGCTGCAATGAGCAGATTGAAAGATGGGGCATTGTGCAACATTTCAGTGAACTCATGTGACGCTTTTTGTCAAAACCGAGAAAGTGTCACCACGAGTGATTGGATCTGAGTCTACCTACATCGAGAGAGGATTTTTTAGAGTACTATAACATGACCCCATAGGATTAGATGGCTCACTCTTATTATTAATGGGCGCCGAGAAATGCGATGTCGAATATTGACAACTTTGAACAACTTGAGCACTTAAGTGATTTTGCTGCTAGGGTGTGGCCTGCATCGATCGGACAAGTTGGAGAGAAAAATCAAGGAATTCCTAGCATAAACCCAGCCACCCCGACACATATGAGCTGACGATTCAATGTCGCGACGAGCGGATTGAAAGATGGGGCATTGTGCAACTTTTCTTTGAACTCATCTGACGCTTTTTGTCGCAATCGAGAAACTTTCACCATGAGCAATTGGATCCGAGTCTTCCTAAACTGAGAGAATATTTTTAGAGTGCCATAACATGACCCCATAGGATCAGACGGCTCGCTCTTATGAATAACGGACGCCGAGAAAAACGATGCCAAATATTGACAACTTTGAGCGACTTGAGCACTTAAGCGATTTCACTACTAGGGTATGGCTCGCATCGATCAAACAAGTTGGAGAGAAAAATGAAGGTATTCCTAGCATAAACCTGGCCACCCCAATGCTTACGAGCTGACAGTTTGGTGCTGCAACGAGCGGATTGAAAGATGTGCATTGTGCAACTTTTCATTGAACTCATCTGACGCTTTTTGTCGCAAGCAAGAAAGTGTCACCACAAGCAATTGGATCTGAGTCTACATAAACTAAGAGAGGATTTTTTAGAGTGCCATAAAATGACCCTATAGGATCAAATGACTTGTTCTTATAATTAACAGACGTCAAGAAAATGCAATGCTGAATATTGACAACTTTGAACAACTTGAGCACTTAAGTGATTTCGCTGCTAGGGTGTGGCCCGCATCAATCAGATGAGTTGGAGAGAAAAATGAAGGAATTCCTAGCATAAACCTAACCACCCCAACACATACGAGCTAATGATTTGGTGTCGTGACAAGCGGATTGAAAGATAGGGCATTGTGCAACTTTTCATTGAACTCATCTGACGCTTTTTTTTGCAACCAAGAAAGTGTCACCACAAGCAATTGAATCTGAGTCTACCTAAACCAAGAGAGGATTTTTTAGAGTGTTGTAACATGACCTCGTAGGATTAGATGACTCATTCTTACGTGTCACCAAGGTTGAGAAACACGTTGCCCAATTTTGACAATTTTTTACACTTTGAGTACTTTAGGGATTTCCTTGCTAGCGTGTGGCCCGCATCGATCAAGTGAGTTTGATAGAGGAACAAAGGAATTACTAGAATAAACCCAACCACCCAGACACATACATGCTGATGGTTCGGTGCCATAACAAGCGGATCGAAAGATGGGGCATTGTGCAACGTTTCATTGAACTCATCTGATGCTTTTTATTGCAACCGAGAAAGTGTCGCCATGAGAAATTGGATCAGATTCTACCTAAACTGAGAGAGGTTTTTTTAGATTTTCATAATATGACCTCATAGGATCAGACAACTCATTCTTACATGTCACCAAGGTCAAGAAACATGATGCCAAATTTTGACAAAATTTCACACTTTGAGCACTTTAGGGATTTTGCTGCTAGGGTGTGACCCGCATCGATCAGGTGAGTTTGATAGAGGAACAAAGGAATTAATATCATAAAATTGGCCACCCAGATGTGTACACATTGATAGTTTGGTGTCGTGATGAGTGGATTGAAAGATGGGGCATTGTGCAACTTTTCATTGAACTGATGTGACGCTTTTTGTTGCAACCAAGAAAGTGTCACCATGAGCAATTGGTTCAGAGTCTACCTAAATCGAGAGAGGATTTTTTAGATTTCCATCTCACAAACCCATAGGATTAGATGACTCATTCTTACATGTCACTAACATTGAGAAAAATGATGCTAAATTTTAGCAATTTTTCACAGTTTGAGTGATTGACAACAAATGAGCAATTTTTACATCTTTTACCATATTAGCCTAAAACTTCACAAAATGATCCCATGTGATCTCTAATGGTCCAAAATGACATTATTTACATAAAATCAAACAAAACAAGACAAAAACAAAAAAATTTATATTACAATGCCTCGAGTATTCAAAAAATACAAGTCATGTACATATATCCAAATATGATTGATATTACAATTTTTTGCATTTACATTTAATCCAATGAACCACCTGGATCTGCTCTACTCTTTATTGTGTCTAGTATGGCCTCATAGTCAAACTCACAAACCTTCCATAGGTTCTTGTTTAGTGGTCTACCCCCATATCTGATCAAATTAACATTTGAAGCTACAACAAGGTTAAAATAATAAAGAATCTTCCTGTGTGTCTCGAAGTCCTTGAACAACCACAAGTTAGACTTCTTCATTGGGTACCTTCTAAGTCATGTACCAGTAACAACTACTGATCCTGTGGGGTACTCAATATTTTCTCCATCGACCACAGGGCCATCCAATTTCTTTTTTGCGTCCACACAACAACACAAGTAATAATTTGTTCCTTCTTCATTGTCTTCAACTACAATAACTACATAAACATGCCCTGCAATGATAAAGTGAGAAGAATTTAGCAAATAACTAAGTTAAAATATTAAAGTAAAAAAATTTGCTTGTGGTTAATTTACCTGGTTGGACTAAATCTGACACACGGTCAAATTCAACTGATGCTTCCATTTGTGTGAGTTGTAGTGCACTCAGAGGTTGATATGTATCAAGTGGGATTAGAGGCCTCATACACCATTTTCCACCCACTGCTTTGACTCACACTCATTATAGGCACCATCTCTACATGAAGAACAATAACATTCCATCTGTCACGTATGGATAGTCCATGAACTTGCATTAGAGCTTTTGAAATAGTGTAGCTCACTCGATCCTGTCAATGTACAACAATCTTTGAATTTCGCAATGTTAGTATCATCTACCAACCAAAAAGATCTACGAGTTGAAGACTTACCTTGATTACTTAGACCAATTGTACCATTGCACCACTAAACAATTGATTTTGCATCTTTCAAGTTTGCATTCTCTTTGTACTTTAACTCTTCTCATGCGAAAGTTCTTTTAATACATGCTCCTGCACCATCATGCTCCCCTTTTCCATGCCCAGCCTCAGAGAAATTCCACATATGATGAATAGAAGTCAACTTATGCATCCTACTCAACCAATAAAACATCCAAGAGTTCTTAAATTGCGATGCACAATTATCTAACCATATGATATGTTGATGGAATGATATGCCTCGGCTAGCCAAATCATCATAGAATATCTGAAAACAACCTTGCACAAACTCTGTAGAGTGTGAGCGATCATCATTGATGTAAAAATGATACTCCCTCGATATCTTCCTATCATCTTCCATACTATCATGTGCATGAATGAATGCTATATGCACAAATATAGAAACTTGTGTGGAGTTGTAATATTGTGATTGCACCTCATTCTACGGTTGTAGTGTGTAGTTCTCTGCAAAGTCAACAATTGAAACGATTGTATGAAGTGGAAATGTGTTCTTGCATAACTTAAATTGTGAGTCCAACCAACAAGCTTGATGGTTATGCCTTTCATACTCATACACTATATTCTTATGAAAGATGCCCATAAACGGATACACTGGAATCTTCTCACTAACCAATTCACACCTTTTTGCTTCTTTTCCATCTTTTAGCATGTAGGCCCCTATCTTATATTTTCCAAATTCAACTAATTCATTACCAATTTCTTGTCCAATATCCATATGTTAACAAATTTGTAAATGTCACAATCCACCACAATGAACACATGTGCCATCCAAGCAACACTTATTGTAATATAGTTGACCATCTACTCTTTCACATAAGATGCTAGATATTAATTCTCTTGAAGATGTCGGTGGACCATTTATGTTGCATTCCTGCAAAACATTGGTAGCATGCAAATCTATACATATGTATTGATAAAAATCATAATGGTTAGAAAATTTGATATGTACTCTACAACAACAAGTTGTGCATGTGTGATTTATTTTGACATAAAAAGGCTTTACCATTTCAAAGAATCTTTGACTAATTTTAATTTGAGGATACATACGTTGAAACTTGGCAAAAAATTGTGTTTGAGTCATATCCAAAAAATGTTTCGGATGTGGATCATGGATTTTACTACCAATCCTCCTTCTTACAACATCTCTTTGATTTGGAGAGACCCTTGTGTTATTCTTCCAAAAAATTTCAATTCGTGATCTCAAGGCTTCAACAATTGCTTTATCTTTCCATGGTAATCTACCAGAAAATGCCCATAACTCATTGTTATATGGATCCTCTGCTCTTTGTCACCTTCCCATAGCTCTCATTAGAGTTTTTCTACTTATCTTCAATTCTTTACTTGTTTTTCTAATGAGGTGAGCTTTTTTAGTTTGAGTTCTTTTAATTGTTGATGTAATGACACGTTGTGTGGAATTACTATCTTTTGTACGTGAGTTAGAACCAACAGTATCATATGCATTCATCAGATTCTTCACAATAGATTTGTCATTTGATTCAACCGATGTTCTTATCCCAAGAATATTCATTATGGACCTAAATTTCAGATTTCTCATCATTTCAACAAATAGTTGACATCTTCCCGTCTCATTTAAAGGCTCAAATTTTTTTTTCCATATCCAGTTAGCATGTCTTTGACAAGTACACTTCAAAATCTTGTCAACCATTGGTTTCAAAACATTAGCATCAATATCAATCAAATACTTAGGCTTTCTATGCTAAACTCTAGGAGGTGTTCTCAAACTTTGAGTTACCTCAAGATTAGGAATGTCAACAACATTAGGGATAGGTGGCATACCTTCAACTGGAGATTAAAATGATGACATACCTTGAAATTGAGGTGTATAAGATGGTGTAGCTCCAATACTTGATGTCAATCGTGAAGTACTTGCAACATCAAATGTCATACAGGAAGTACATTCAATATGAGATGTAAGAGATGGGGTGCCTTCAACTTGAATTATGGTAGATGACATGCTCTCAACCTCAGGATTCAATTGTCTGTTGCCTTTGTGTGGCCAATTTTGTCTTTCTTATATTGGCACCTCTTCTTCTATGGTATTCAATTTCCTTGCTTCATGAAGTTGCTTCATTCCTTCTCTTTTTTTTGCATTCTTAGCTTCACACTCTTTCGGTGTTACATTTTTTGGTCATTTCCTTGGCATGATGACGATTTCTACATGTACATGCACATAAAAGAGAATAAAGTTAATTCATAAAGAGATTTCAAGAGGCGTAAGGAGAAATCCTAATCCATCTATGACTATCCTAATTATGTGACGACAGTGCTAAT
Organism: Cryptomeria japonica; assembly: GCF_030272615.1. NCBI lineage: Eukaryota > Viridiplantae > Streptophyta > Pinopsida > Cupressales > Cupressaceae > Cryptomeria > Cryptomeria japonica. The sequence goes on along the minus strand of NW_026729443.1, from coordinate 28,924 downwards.
GCATCTATGACTGTCCTAATTATGCATATGTTAAAATGGATATATGAAATTGAAATTATTTCATGTATTCCTTTTTTAAAATTATTTCATAAGATCTTAAAAAGGATGTTTGAAATTACAAATTTTGTTTTAAACGACTAAACAAATAATTTTCTTATGCAGCTTCCTTCAAATGCATTGTTAAATCTAATGTAAATCTAATAGGATCATAATCAATTTTGACAAAACACTTTTATTCTAACATTTAAACAAAATAACACTTAATAAGTATTTGAATTCTAAAAACAAGAAAATATTACCTCAATTATTCAAATTTGATAAAAAAAACTATGTTCTTCCTCTTTGACATTGCTAAATGAAAAAAAAGGTGGTGGAGAGCTGATGGCATGTATAAAATAACCTTGCATAAAATGTCAACACCATGCAAAAAGTGTTTTTTTGTCTGATCATGCACAAAAAGCAGACAAAATGAGAGAACATGGGCTTCGATCATAGGTCAAGGGTCCCATATAACTGTTTTTAGTGTAGCTCATTTAGCTAGCGCCAAATATGGCGCTAGCCAAATGACTTCCATTGAAATTTTTTAACCTTCGATAAATTTAGAACATTTTTTGAGAGTGATAAGAGGAAAACAAAAAGAGAGAAGGGAGGTGAAAAGTGAGAGACACACACAGACACATGACCGTCACCCTTAAGCCTTTTGGCCTCAATGAAAACTCCAAACTCTATACAAATACTCCAAAAAGTCAAGTATATGTCAAATACTATAAACCATGTAATCAATACCCTTAACCCTATAATCTATACTCTATACCCTATAGTTTGATAGCCACAGCCATAAAAATTAAACCATTTAAAACTTATAACAAATACCCTAGATCGTATGACCTAATATGCTAAATCCTCGACCCTATACAATAACCATAAACCCTATAACCTGATATGTTAAACCATATGAGGTAAGGATGGAGGGTGAGATATGGAGGGAGGGAGGGAATAAAGGGGGTGTGACACTTATAGAAGGAGGGAGAAAGAAGAGGAGGGATACAAGAACAAAGAGAGAGAGAATGGGGGATTGTGGGAGAGTTAGAGATAGGGGTAAGGAGGGAATGGAGATACCTAGAGAGAGGAAGGAATGAGGAAGAAAGCGAGCGAGATACCTAGAGAGAGGAGAGAGTGAGGAAGAAAGTGAGGGACAAACCTAGAGAGGGAAGGGTGTGAGTAAGAAAGTGAGGTCGACAAATTTGGGTAAAAAGAAGATAGAGGGGAAGGGAGGTAAAAGACCATAAGGAGGATGAGGGGGATACAAAGGTAAAGATGAAGGGAACAAGATACTTGGGGATAAAGGACATAGACGGGAAGGGAGACCTGAGAGGCTTAGAGGAGAGAGAGAGAGAGGTGGGATAAAGGACATATAGAGGGGAAGGGAGGTGAGAGGCACAAAGGGGAGAGAGATGTGAGATGGGGGTTTAAGGAAGGTTGGGGGTGATAGAGAGGTAAGAATGAAGAAAGTGTGGGAGAGACTTAGAGAGAGGAGAGAGTGAGGAAGAAATCTAGGGAAAAAGGTGAGAGAGGGAATTAGATTGGTGTAAGGATGGAGAGGTAGATAGAGAGGGATAGGGGAATAATGGAATTGTGAGAGCTCGAGAGGGGAGGGACAAAGAAGAGTACAGATCTATAAGAATGAAGAGAGAGAAGAGGTAAGGGGAGAGAGATAATATGAGATCTAGTTCATAGAGAGAGATGGAACTATGAGGGAAGGGAGATAAAGATGGGCAAATCTAGGGAGATTTAACTAGTGAGATAGATTTTGAGAGGTGAGAAACCTAGATGGGAGAGAGGGGTGATATGGGGGTTTAAGGATAGTTGGGGGGATATAGAGGTAAACATTCAAAGGGACTAAGAGACTTGGTGATAAAGGGCATAGAAGGTCCAAGGGAGTTGAGAGGTCTAGAGGGGAGAGATAGGTATTGAGGTTTAAGGAGGGTGGAGGGGATAGAGAGGTAAACATGAAGGGAATGAGAGACAGGTATAAAGGACATAGAGGGAAAGGGAGGTAAAAGGCCATAAGGAGGATGAGGGGGATACAAAGGTAAACATGAAGGGAATGAGATACTTAGGCATAAAGGACATAGAGGGGAAGGGAGACCTAAGAGGCTTAGAGGAGAGAGAGAGAGAGAGAGAGAGAGAGAGAGAGAGAGAGAGAGAGAGAGAGAGAGAGTTGGGCTAAAGGAAATGTAGAGGGGAAGGGAGGCGAGAGGCACAAAGGGGAGAGAGATATGAGGTGGGGGTTTAAGGAAGGTTGGGGGTGATAGAGAGGTAAGCATGAAGAAAGTGTGGGAGAGACCTAGAGAGAGGAGGGAGTGAGGAAGAAACTAAGGGAAAAAGGTGAGAGAGGGAATTAGATGGGTGTAAGGATGGAGAGGGAGATAGCTTGAGGGATAGGGGAATAAGGGAATTGTGAGAGCTAGAGAGGGGAGGGACAAAGAAGAGTATGCATAAATAAGAATGAAGAGAGAGAAAAGGTAAGGGAAGAGAGAGAATATGAGATCTAGTTCATAGTGAGATGGAACTACGAGGGAAGGGAGATAAAGATGGGCCAATCTAGGGAGATTTAACTACTAAGATATATGTTGAGAGGTGAGAAATCTAAAGGGGAGAGAGGGGTGATATGGGGGTTTAAGGATGGTGGGGGGGATATAGAGGTAAAAATTCAAAGGGACTAAAAGACTTGGTGATAAAGGGAATAGATGGGAAGGGAGCTGAGAGGTCTAGAGGGGAGAGATAGGTATTGAGGTTTACGAAGGGTGGAGGCTATAGAGGGGTATACATGAAGGGGATGAGAGACTTGGGGATAAAGGACATAGAGGGGAAGGGAGGTCAAAGGCCTAGAGGGGAGAGAGAGATGAGATGGGGGTTTGAGGAGGGCGGGGGATAGAGATGTAAACATGAAGGAAAAGACATTTGTGGATGAAGAACATAGAAAAGAAGAGAGGTGAGAGGCATAGATGAGATATTAATGAGGATGAGGGGGATACAGAGGTAAACATGAAGGGAATAAGATACTTGGGGATAAAGGACATAAAGGGGAAGGGAGGTGAGAGGCTAGAGTGGAGAGAGAGGTGGGAGACTTAGGGATAAAGGACATAGAGAGGAAGGGAGGTGGGAGGCCTAGAGGGGAGGGAGAGGAGAGACGAGGGTTTAAGGAGGGTGGGGGTGATAGAGAGGTAAACATGAATGGAATGAGATACTTAGGGATAAAGGACATAGAGGGGAAGGGAGGTGAGAAGCTCAAAGGGGAGAGAGAGGTGAGATGGGGGTTTTAGGAGGGTGGGGGGGATAGAGAGGTAAACTAAAAGAAAGTGGGGGAGAGACTAAGGGAAAGAGGTAAGAGAGGGAATGAGTTGGGTGTAAGGATTGAGAGGGAGATACAAAGGGATAGGGGAATAAGGGAATTGTGAGAGATAGAGAGGGGAGGGACAAAGAAGAGTAGGGATATAAGAATGAGGGGAGATAAGAGGCAAGGGGAGAGAGAATAAAAGATCTAGTTCATAGAGATATGGAAATACGAGTGAAGGGAGATAAAGGTGGGTAATGGGATATCTAGTTCATAAAGAAGGGTAATGGGACATGGATGAATATAGATACCTCGAGATCTCAATGTGAGATGGATAGAGGTGGATACCTTGATAGGTGGAGAGAGAGGAGAGAGAGGCCATAATTGAGAGAGGGGAGTGAGATATAAAATGAGAGACAAAGGAACAAAGAGAAAGAGGGAAGGAGGGGTAGATGATTATTTTTGAGATTCTTAGAGATGGTAAAGGTAGATATAGGTGAGGGGGAGAGTTCACAAAGCAAGAAAGAGGGGAAAGTACCTATAGGGTGAGAATTGGAGAGGGAGAGAGAAATATAAAGAAGGGAAATAGAGGTGTTTTACTTAGAAACTAAGGAGGGATTGATAGGAGACACAATAGGTACAAATAGATATAAAAGAAGAGGGATAGCTAATGAGACATTGTTTCTATGTACACATTGTTTCAACTAAACATTGTTTCTATGTACACATTTGGCACTCCCCCTATTTGGTGTGCACCAAATGTGGAATATGGACCACATTTGGTGCACGCCAGATGGGAAAACCTATTGATCACTTTTGGTGCACGCCAAATAGGGAGAGTGCCATATTTGGCACATGCCAAATGGCCCGCTTTGGGAAACACCAAACCTATGGGTTGGATTTTCCTTGTGTTGGCATTTTTTATGTTTATGTTGTGATTGTCATTGATGGACACACACTTGCATTAAGATCCTTTTTATATGTATGAGTTAGAGCACAACCGGTATTTGTTTCAACCGGTATGTTGCAAGTATGTTGTATTATAGTCATTAGACTATTGATGTTTTGAAGAATGTGTTTACCGGTCTAAAGCAGCATGTTGACCTCAAGCAGTGTGAGGGATTAAAGTGGCATAACACATTTCTACCAGTCTTCATTTTTGTCAAACTGACAACCAACTTTTTGTATGAACCGGTAATACTCTGTGATGAGTTACCAATCCACTGATTGTTTGATGGTGCTGACACACTGGCGGTGCTTCTTGTGTCATGTTACTGAGTATGTCTAGATTCATTGAACCTAGGAAATTGAAATGTAATCCTATTGGACTGACATGAGATCAGATTCCTTTAAAAGGACATCATGTCTAGGGTTTTAGGTTGTTGTTGAAAAGGTTTATGTTGTAGCTAGGGTTTAAGCTGGTTGAGGAGTTGAAAAGAATATAAATGTGTAGAAGACTAAAGTAATGTAGGAGTGCATTAAGAACGAGCTATCAAGGATTTAACTGAGCAGTTCATGCTATTAGATAGATCAAACACTTGTTGATTACTCACATCTTTGACAAGTCTATAGCCCTTAGCCAGGTAGGCCCAAAAGCCTTTTGTAAAATCCTCTAACAAGGTGGTTCACCTCTGTGAATCTAAAATCCTCTAGCAAGGTAGCCCTTTATCAGACTTATCTCCTTATAGAGATTGAGATTCCTAATAGGATCTGTTCTGGTGAAGAACATTGTAAGACCTTAACCGGTCTAGTTTCTATTTTGTAGATAGTGACTTGTGAGTTCCATCTCACCATTGTTTTTCCCATTTGGGTTTCCACCTCAAATATCTTATGTTATGGTTGTATTTCTTTTGTTGGTGAATGCTTTATTTGCATTTTGGTTTGCATGTGTGATAACCAGTCTGTCTGTTAAACTATTTGATCGGTTTATCTTTAGACTATTTAAGTGTTTAAGTGTAGTGTTTTTTGGTATACTAATTCACCCCCCCCTCTTAGTATTCATCAATTGGTATCAAAGCCTACCTTTCTATAAGTTTAACTACTTGGAAAGAGATATGGGGGAATACATCTTGAGGGAACTTACTCTACGGATCATTCAATCTGAGCAAGCCTATGATGATCTTATGGTCAAATACAAGGCATCTCAAGCAAAAAGGAGAGAACATGTAGAAAAGATGATGGAGCTATCTGAAAATAGTTCTGCAGATGAAGTAGACATGCAAGCCCTAATTGCAGAAGTAAATAAGTTGAATGAATCAAACTCCAACCTAAGAAAGGAGTTGGAAGGATTGACTATCTGGATGTGTCAAGAGCTTGAGAACCGGAGAAAAACTGAAGACCTAGTGAAAGAAAGAGATTTTGAGATCTCCAAGTTGAAACAAGAGATGAGTGCCCTAAATGCTCAACTCCATGCAAGCAAGGTGGAAAAGGAAGACATGCAAGGAGAACTGAACACTACCATCTCTGAGAATGAAAACTTGTTGGAAACAAATGCTGCTATTTCCAAAGAACTCTCTGAGTCAAAGGAAATACTTGCTAAGTTCAGCAAAAGTACTCTCACGCTAGAGCAAAAGCTTGAGTCGGCTAGACTGGTAAAGAATACCAATGGACTTGGTTTCTCTGGACATGAGGAAGGAGAATCCTTAGGAGAAAATGCTGAAGCATCAAGGAAGCAACTAGCATCCAAAGGTAAAGGTAAGAAAAAATTCAAACCTATTTTCTTTAACTATCTTAAAGAAGGACACACTGCCAATCTATGTAGGAGAAAAGCCTACAATAATTTTCCTTACTTTATTAACAATGTACCTAGATCCAATAAGTTCAATGGTCATTGTTATGCATGCAACAAGTATGGGCATAGAGCATTTGAATGTAGGTATGTCATGAATGACACTGGAAGATATCCTCAGAGGACCCAAGGAGTTGGTCCTGAACCTTTTGTGAACCAAAATCACAACCAGTTTAATGCCTTCAATAATCAGCCAAGAAGCGGTGGCTATCAAGCGACAATAGGATGGAGAGAAAATTGTATGATCTATCATGGTCATGGTCACACTACAGCAACATGCAAAAGGAAGAATGGAAACATGAACAATGGACCTTGGAGAGCACCTAGATTGGTTTGCTATCACCGCAACAAACTGGGTCACATTGCAAGATTCTACAGAAGTAGAAAGAGTATATCTGATGATATACCGGTCACTCAAGAAGGAAGAATTGTTGTTGAAATAGTTCAGGCGGACATGAACAAAACCTGGAAGAGGAAACCAGTAATGTTGGAAGAGGAACCGGTTTCTACACCTAGTGTGGAAATATCGGAACCAGCAAACTAAGCTTCAAAAGGCTTAGGCGGAGCAAATGGCAAAATGTTTTTGAACCCTTATTTTATATCGACAAAAGACCTTAACTGGTATGTGATACCTGTCACTTGGCAAAAGACCGGAAATGGTAAAAAGGCAAATTAGGGTTTATGCCCTAATGGAGGAGCATTAATGATAGTAGGTGAGGACTATGTTTAAAAGTATTTTTGAAATCATTTCTCACTATCAGTTTTCAAGCGAAGAAAAGTTTTTCAAAGAGCAAAGTGATGAAAAGGCGATTTGAGCAGAGATTTGGAGAAATTGAGAATCTGTGAAGGAGATTCAAATTCAAATAGAAAATGGTCAAGAGGAGAACATAAAGCAGTGATTTAGCTACCGACGAAGTGAGGAGTGAAGGAGAATCAGAAAACCCTAAATTCGCATGTTTTAAAAAGGTATTTCTCGAGTTCTTAAAATTTCTACAATGGCTTCCGCATCTCATACCAGTTCTAGTGCATCTATTGAGTCTGAAAGTTTTATTCAATGGAAGTCAAAGTATAATGCCCTATCACAAGTTCCAGCTAGAGTGATAGTAGAAGAGGGAATTTCTGACTACATAGATTGCAAGATTGAAGACCTAGGGTCTCTAGCCATCCACTCCCAACTAGGTTTGTTTTGTGGACAAGATAAGATGATCAAACTAGAGTATAGTATTCTAGAGAAGAAGAAACTCCACAATGTTGTTTACTTCCTAGAGGATTTCACAGAAGATCATATAAGGATTATTTTTAGCAAGGTCCATGGTGACAAAATGTACATGGAGAGGATGCATGATATCATGCCACAGGCAATTCATGCAGTCACTGATTTCTGCAATATTGGGGAAGTACCAGCCCTAAGGACAGTTAGCAAAACTGAGATGTCCAAGCTCACTAGTTTAGTGAGTGACTCACGGGGCATGACTGTAAATTCAATCAAGGATGATCTGGTTAAGTATGCTTGCATGGTGATAGGCTACCAGACATTCTTAGCCAGCAGAATCAACTCTGTATCTACTACAGCGGTAAATACCGCTTACCAAATGATAAAGGAGGATGGATCATTTGACCTATGCATCGGTATGCAGAGGCAACTCCTATTGAACTTGAAATCAATCAAACAAGATAATGCACTAAGGTTCAAGTTTGGACAACTATTGGTTAGGTTGTTCTTTTACTTTCAAGGATACTTCCCAGGAGTAGGAGACGTTCAATGGTCTGGTGACCAATCCGTAACCAAGAAAATCAAGGAAAGCATTGAAGCACTTGGAACTAGTTACCCTGATATTATGAACAAGTATTTTGATGAGTTTAGAAGGAAGATGAGCCAAAGAGTGAGGATATCAAGAGACATCATCAAGAAATATGAAGATGATATCTGCTTCACCATCCAAGTAGACAAATGTATAATGGAGGTTGTTAAGCCTAGAATGGAAGAAGTGGAGCCAATGGGCTATCAGGTGATGTATGACATGCTGGAAGGGTATGCCTCTACCCTTATTGCCTCACCACTTGATCCTAAGGCAAAGAGAACCAACACCTACCTAGAGAGGATAGCACCAGTTGAGGAACCACCAGTAGTGAAAGAGAAAGAACTGGCAATGAAGAAGGCAAAGGCAGTGCCTACAGCATCAGCACCGGTTACTATTGCAACTCCAAAAGTGACCAAGCGGTCACCAGCTAAGAAGAAACCAGAAGTTGCATCGGCTAAAGTGTTCTAGAGAAAGAGGAAGACAAGAAGAAACTCTTTGGACTCAGAAGAAACTGTGTCTGAGGATCAACCCAAGAAGGCGAGACAAACAAGAAAGAAGACAAAGAATGAACCAGCATCTTCAGCACTGGTAAATATAGATATCTCCTCCTACAAACCTTTAATAGATTGTCAAAGAACTATCAAAAACATTAGGAGAAAAGTATAGAATGATTTAATTGATTATTTTGATGACTTTCATGATGATGAAAAGGAGGTGGTGGAAAAAGAAATAATTCAATATTTATGTGTTAATGATTGGTCCCCTTCAGAAATTAGATCTAAAACACTGGATTCTTTGTATAAGTCCTTAGACAATAAATGGTGCATTGCCATAGAAGAGGAACAAGAAATGAGAGAAAACATTTTTGTTGAACACTTTCTTGATGTATCAAATTTGAAATTGTTCAATGTAATGAACAAATACAAAGGTCTTTTCTTCATGAGAAGAAGAAGACTCCTGCTACTAGAAGGAAAAGGTAAGGAAGTGCTCAAGGATACACACACTCATGCTCTAGATGCTCTAAAGATGCATCGATTGGCTGAAGCCAACCGGCAAGCTCAGGAAGAACCGGTTATATCCAAATTGGATGAAGCATTTGATGATGAAGGAAATCTGGTTGATGAACCAGTCGACACTATTGATGTCGATGCCCTGGATGAAGAAGAAGTTACCCTGGGAGATACCATCTGAGGAAATAGGTCAAGAGCAACATGCTGAATAAGAGAAGAAAGCTAAGGATAGTTAGGAAGTGGCAAAGAAAGAGGTCGAGCACAGGAAAAAGGAAGAAGAAGAGGAGAGGAAGAAGGATGAAGAAGAGAAGTGTAAAAAGGAAGAAGAAGAGAAAAAGAAAAAGGATGAAGAGGAAAAGAAGAAGAAAGTTGAAGAGGAAAAGAAGAAGAAAGATGAAGAGGAGAAGAAGAAGAAAGATGAAGAGGAGAAGCAGAAGAAGGATGAAGAGGAGAAAAAGAAGCTAGACGATGAAAAGAAGAAGAAGGAAAAAGAAGACAAGGAATAGGAGAAGAAGAAGGAAGCAGAAAAGAAAAAGGTTGAGGAGGACAAGGAAGAAGAGAAGAGGAGAGAAGTGGAGAAGAAGAAAGCAGAAGAGGCAAGAGAAGTGGCGAAGAGCACCTAGATGGAGACTCCGAAGGAAACTGGGAGTCAAGCCAAACCGGCTGACCTCTCCACTCCTATAGATCTCTAGTCTGCAAGTGAATCAAAGCTAATGCAAAGCATCAAGGTTACTCAAGAGCACCTTGAAATAATTTGAAGAAAGAAGGAGTAGGATATAATTCAAGTGGTTGTGGACACACTTATCGATTTGATACCCGGTACAAATCTTCCCAACACTAAATCATCACTAGCAAAACTCAAGCTTCTATGCATAGTAGTGGATGATCAAGTGCAGAGCCTGGAAGAAGTAGTCAAGGAAAATGTCAAGAAAGAGCATCAAAAAGCTCTTAACATTGCTCTGGTAAAGAAGTTGAATGAGCTTCAGTCTGAATTGCAGAAATACCAAAAGGATATAAGGGACGCTTTGGATGAGGGAAATCTGCTACTTAGCAAAATCTACCAACCCCATCTATTCTATGATGATGTGCTAGCTCAGAAGCAAAAGCTTCAAATAGACTTACAGTCTTACTTGAGCACATTCAAGCCACCTTATGATTCCTTTGCAACTTATCGGCAAACCATTCACCGGTTTCATATCCAGTCAGCCAAAACAAAGCAAGAAATCAACACACGGTCTAGAGATTTGTAGGAGCTACAACTAGTTTTACTTCCACATCTGCAAATTCTTCAGAAGAGTTATCTGAACCTGGATGCCTTGACAGTTACACAGGAGATGAGCACAGTTGATGCCATGGAAGAACAGGTCTCCTAGATGCAAACAAAGAAAGAAGTGGCCACCTCCCTACTTGACTCCTAGTCTCTATCAATGAAGCAATTCTTGCAGGACTATAAATCTATTTTTGACAAGTACTATTCCTTATTGTCATAAACTTTTATTATTTATATATATCAAATGGAAACAGGGTTGTTTAGCGGTACTTTGTCATTGTTGGCAAAGGGGGAGAAGTATTCTATTTTGGAGAAGTATAGGGGAGAAGTATCTGGTATTTAAAATTTTGCTATATGCTCTAATATATGCTATATTCTCTGATATTTCAATGTTTATGCTCTATATGCAAAATTGCTATACATTATATTGATTAAGGGATAGTGTATATGCTTAGGGGGAGCAATTTTGCTAATGGCATGATTTTGTTGTAAAACACTTAGATGTCAAAATTTTATTTTCCTAAGTGTTGCCATCAATGCCAAAGGGGGAGATTGTTGGCATTTTTAATGTTTATGTTGTGATTGTCATTGATGGACACACACTTGCATTAAGATCCTCTTTATATGTATGAGTTAGAGAACAATCAGTATTTGTTTCAACTGATATGTTGCAAGTATGTTGTATTATAGTCATTAGACTATTGATGTTTTGCAGAATGTGTTTACCGGTCTAAAGCGGCATGTTGACCTCAAGTGGTACAAGGGATTAAAGCGACATAACACATTTCTACTAGTCTTCATTTTTGTCAAACTGGCAACCAGCTTTTTATATGAACTGATAATACTCTATGATGAGTTACCAACTGGCATTTTGTGATGAGTTACCAATCCACTGATTGTTTAATGGTACCAACACACTGGCGGTGCTTCTTGTGTCATGCTACTAAGTATGTCTAGATTCATTGAACCTAGGAATTTGAAATGTAATCCTATTGGACGGACATGAAATCAGATTCCTTTAAAAGGACATCATGTCTAGGGTTTTAGGTTGTTGCTAAAAGGGTTTATGTTGTAGCTAGGGTTTAAGGTGGTTGAGGAGTTGAAAAGAATATGAATGTGTAGAAGACTGAAGTAATGTAGGAGTGCATTAAGAATGAGCTATCAAGGATCTAACTGAGCAGACTGTGCTATTAGATAGATCAAACACTTGTTGATTACTAACATCTTTGAAAAGTCTGTAGCCCTTAACTGAGTAGGCCCAAAAGCCTTTTGTAAAATCCTCTAACAAGGTGGTTCACCTCTATGAATCTAAAATCCTCTAGCAAGGTAGCCCTTGATCGGACTTATCTCCTAACAGAGATTGAGATTCCTAACAAGATATGTTCTAGTGAAGAACATTGTAAGACCTTAACCGGTCTGTAGATAGTGACTTGTGAGTTCCATCTCACCATGGTTTTTCCCATTTGGGTTTCCATGTCAAATATCTTGTGTTATGGTTGTATTTCTTTTGTGGGTGAATGCTTTATTTGCATTTTGGTTTGCATGTGTGATAACCAGTCTATCTGTTAAATTGTTTTATCGGTTTATCTTTAGACTGTTTAAGTGTTTAAGTGCAGTGTTTTTTGGTATACTAATTCACCCCCTCCTCTTAGTATTCATCACCTTTGGCATCCAACCCAAAGGTTTGGATGACCATTTCAAGCTAGAGACAACTTTTTATCAGAACATTGAAAATTTTGACATATTTTTGGTCGTGCTCTTTGTCAGGTTTGCATGTGTTTCAATGAAGTTAAAAAAAATACCATGGTAAACTTGAGATCCATCTTAGCTATCTAACAATGTAATTTATTTCAAATTTTGATTTCGTTAAGTCTTTCATCTATAATTTCTTTTGTCAGTGTGTCTATTTTTTGTCAAAAACCAATATGCACTATTTTGGGTATAGATTTTTACACGTTCATCAAATTTTGAAAAAAAATTACATTTTGAGAAACTAGACTCCATTCTACACAATTTACATTTTAAAAGTTTTGATTTTTGATTAGTTTTCAATGATTTTAGGGGGGAGCACACTCAAATTTTTGTTTTTAAGGATATGTCCACTTTGAAAATTAGTAAAAAATCATATACTCATTAAAAAATTAGTTGAAAACTTTAGCATAAACTACAAGGTGTTAGCTAATTTATCACCAAAGCGATTTTAAAAATTCAAAAAAAAAGTTAACATTTTAGGGGGGCCACAAGAGATGCTATGTTATGTTTTTTGCATAAAAATAGGACTACTTTTTGTGCCCCCCTTTTTTGAAGCCCTTAATCTCCACCATTTTCAAAATAAATTAGTAGTTTGGAAAGTAGACTCGAAGCACTTTGACTCTTATTCTTGTTGCATCTTCAAATTTGCAGTGTAATTATGTTCAATTTGTCATTGAAGTTCAGACTTTGCTGATTTTAGAAAAAAAAAGGTGGCATCTTAAGACACCCTTTTGGTACCACAACTTGGTGCATATACCTTAGGATTCTCTATAGCAGCTTCGACCAGTATAGTGTAATTGAATCCTTGTGTTAGACACAATGCACCACTGAGAGGGTGATGGGGTGAATCAGTGGTTCTCAAATCTTTTCCCTTTAGCAATCCTAGGTGAGCATACTGGTTATTAGATCTAACTATGAATAGACTTGCCGGTTGGATGGGAGACTAACACAAATGCAATCACACAAGGGACATCTCATAACACTAGCATATACGAGGAAAACCCAAGATGGGAAAAACCTCGGTGAGAAATGCTACTAGAGTCTACTGCTCCAATCCAGCCTCACAATGAAAACATAGTTACAAAGTTTAGGGCACCAACCCAAGGAGCACCAACCTAAGGAGTACCAACCCCTACTTGATTTATGGGATACAACCCAAAGGAGCACCAACCCTTGCCTTTTGGGCATCAACCCAAGGAGCTACAAATCCTGCATTGAGCTACAACTCAATGTTCACAATATAAACATCAAATACAAAAGTGGTTATCTTGTTACAAGTGAATCTTGGAACCTTATAATATATTTTACTCTTTCGGTAAGATATCTTCTCTGCTACACCGACTCAATCTTCTTGCTTCTCTTCACCTGCTTCTTCTCTGTCAAATCTCCTCCATAAACTCTTTGCACTTTACTGGTACTATACTTTGTCAGTTCTCTATCCTACTTCTCTACAACTATCTTCTCTTTTTCTCTGCGGGTATAACCACTACCAGTTCTACCTTAGTACTGGTTGAACATTTCAACCTAGTTCACCCTCACTCTCACTCACTTCTTCGATGCTCATTGAGCACTTGGCTGATTTTCTCTTACTTGCATAAGTATCCCACATCGCATTAGCAACAAACAATTTCTTTGGCCTTCATACTTATAGCCCAAACTTCCCACCAAAAACCAATTCAAAAACTGGGTGGTTACAGTTTGCTCACAATCCTTAAGGCTGATCAAATCCAATCAGATCTTGCTCAATCTGATCTTCTTGACATTCACCTACACAAGTCCATCATCAACGTGTTTTCTAGAACACACCTTCCATCTTCAGTAGCCTACAAACAATTTGTCAGCATACATCTCGGTCAATCACCATTAATGCCTCTGCAGTTTCCTTCTCGATCTCTTCTATCAGCCTGATCTTCTTTCTTTGATTCAGGTGCCAACAATTCCCTGATTCTTCTCTGTTTGTTCATTCTTCCTCAAGCCCCACGCTTCTGACCCAATCCATAAATCATGAGATCCACTTTCAGTGTACACCTGTCGAGATACCTAACCCCACATGACACTTCACCAACCTCTACGAGCTTACCACCTTGATCCCATGTGGCATCCATGTCGATCAACTGCCAGCTTGGCACTCCAAGTTGGTCCAAGTAGGATCACCAACCAAACACCATACTAGTTCCTTACTTCTGCCAGTTTGCTAACCCTTCCAGTCTCAACCATTCTACCAGTTACCTTATCATATCTGCCCTCATCTTGAGTTGTTGATGGAACTCTCAAACCGGTCTCAAACTGATAAATCCAAAGTATGCTTATTCCCACAAGTGGGAAGTCTTCTACATCTTTACCTTGCTTATATAACCAGTGGACTTACATATCAGTTACCACTCTTGATGACTCCATGTCATCAACCTTCACAAGACTCCATCTTCTTTTAGTCAAGTTAGATTCTTATGTTTGCATCTACTTAGCCTTGCCTTCTCCATGATTATCTTTGACCATGTCACAACCGGTTTGTCAAGATGACTAACACTTCACATTTCCTATGTACCGACATCTCAACATGCCTTCTCTTTTGGTCTAGTGCATAACCCTGATCTAATGCACTTAGGGCATTCCTTCAATTCACATGTAGATCTGGTGTGATCCTTCAAGTGCTTGCCTTTACCTCTTCACCCTTATCTCTCCAAACTATGATGCACGCTATGCATAATAGGAGATAAGCTCCACTTACTTGGTGGAGTATCACCTTGTCTTCTACATCCTGCAATGCTCTTCATGTGACTTCCCTATTTGTGCAACATCTCTTCAAATTGGCACATGTGAACTGATGTGAGCACATTCACTGTCAATCATTGCTTCTCATGATGACTGCATCTTCATCCGATGGGAGTCTTGTTGTTCTGTAACCTCATAGCATACTGGTTCATTCTTCTCTTCTAGTGTTGATGTGATTCAGATAACATTCTACCTCTTCATCACAAACAACCACTCAAACACCTTTTTATCTCATCACACAAGTCAGGCACTAACTTGTTGCACTGGTGACTCCTAAGGTCATCTTCCTTACCATTACCAGTGTTTTGCAACACAAGGTGATATCCAAGATATCACATCCCACACTTCACCATAGCGGTGTTGCATATACATCTCTACTACTAGTTACCTGTTATCACATCCTGCACTTCTCCATATCAGTGTTGCACATACATCTCTACTACTAGTTACCTGTCCATTCCATACCAGTTGACATCAATCATACATCTCTACCATCGGTGGTCATCCCATACCAGTTGACATCAATGACAACACAATGCCAACAATCTCCCCCTTTGGCATTGATGTCAACACATGTAGTATTTGGCATACAGCAGAATCCTTCTCCCCCTTTGACAACAATGGCAAAGGGCACTAACAGTATATTATTTCTCTTTGTATGTACCGATCACTGACATAATACTTTCTCCCCCTTTATCTTTATTGGATGTTACACTTCCTTTGATAACACTTGTTATCTTGTCACCAGTTGTTACATATTCTCAAATCACAACACTTGAGATGGGGATATTAACCATCAACTAACATCAATTGAGTATGTAGGTCCAAAGCCAAGAAAGGCTGATACCAATTATTGATGTGTCAGGGAATACTACTCACCTGCTGGTCAACCTGCAACACCTTTGCAATTTCCATCTCCTACAGTTTGGGTAGTCAGTATCCTTGCAAGTTAAAGAGCCAACTCTTCATGATGAGCACTTGAACTCCCCCTAAGTCTTACATCTCTAGTCCTCCTCTCTGGTCAGGTACAATACTGGGACTCCAATCTCCTCCATATAGCGGTTTAGCTGTGCATATGTAATCATTCAATGATACTTCAACTTCATTGTATCCACCAAAACCTATGACATGATCCTGGATCTACACAATGCCAGTCAATGTTATCATCATGTCAGGAATCAAAACTGGTTAGCCCAAAAATATGCATGCCTGCATGATAAATAACCGGGCCAATCATATGTCATTCAGGTATTATCGAATACCACCTGAGACACGAACTCCACATTCCATGCTACTGGGGCTAATGCAATGAACTTCCAACTTCATTGTCTTACATAACCTTCAAGTACCTGTAGTAGTCATATCGGTAACATCCTGCACATACCAATTAAAACTTGATACTAGTTGTTAAACATTACTTCTTGACACATGCAGTAGTGATCCATCACTGATCTATAGGTGTGTAGTTAAGGCAACCTCTACACACACTTATCTTTACAGTTTCATCATGCATACAAGCAACAACATGTCCTTCCATGTTGCCTTCTTTACTAAGGGGGTGAATGATAAATTCAATGTGCTACTCCGCGTAAGATCTTGCATCTCCTTTAGGGCTTAGAAGATATTACCTGTGTAATGAGTGCATAGTGTCGGTCCATAGTCTTCTTCCTCCATACCTGCTTGGTCTCATTCATCTTCTTGTCTTTAGTCTTGGAAGTAGGTCTCTTCTTCTCCTGCTGATTGATCCTTGTACTTCCGGATTCTCCATTACAATTGGAATTAGTGCTATAGTAGCACACAACATCCATCCCCACTTCATTCTTGGGGAACTTTCTAACATACTGATTAGCTCTTCTTCCTCTGATCATGCCATTTTGGCTAGTTACCAGTTTCCTTGAATTCCTTGATTTTGTAGGAGCATTTCTCCTCTTGTTCCAAGCAGGTCTATGCTACTCATATCCCTTGTAACTACTCTTATACTAAGCATGATTGATTTTCTGGTTGCCATAGAACTACAAGTCTTTTCTCCTACAATCACAACTTCTATGGTTGGGTCTATTGCAGTTATAAAATGCAACATTAGTAATACCGAGAAAGGGGGTATGCAAGCTTTTACCCCTAGATGTATTATGCTCAATAGCATGAAATCTATAGCCATTAGATTTATTATACCTAGGAAGCACACCCTGTCTATTCCTAGACCTTATTTTACAATCTTTTGCTCTATAGCCATAATATTTACATCCAAAACAATAACCAAAGAGAGGAGTCTTATTACTTACAAAATTGATTTTGCCAAACATGAGGTGATCTTACCGGTTTGGCATCTACATTTCTACTTCTCCAGGAATGGATCCAGGGTTGTCCATTTTCTGCAGATCTTCGATCTGATCTCTTTTTCTTCCATGCTTGTCTTGACTTGGTGGTAGCAACATTTCTTTGTCTTCTATCAGTAAAATGTCTTCTCCTATTCATGCTACCGGTAGTAGTGTCTTTCCTCATCTTCCCTTTTCCTTTCCAATTTGCATTGATTCTCCATGCAACAACATTATTCATCCTCAGCTTGAGCTCATCTTGACATTTCTCAAGTTCTCTCCTGAGGAGCTTTATTTCAACTATTATCTGTTGATTCTCTTCATCATTTGTCTCTAGCTCAGCCTTTAGGTCTTTGCACCTGCATTCCTTGGTGTAATTTTGTTGAGTCTTTGACTCTGAGATATATTTCTCAGATTCTTCAAGGCATCTGATCAACCGGTTTTGCTCAACAACTACAACATTCTTAAACAGCTTGTATTCATTTCTTAGATTCTCCATTTCACTTCCCTTGGAATCCAGGACTGGTTTCAAATCATCAGTCAATCTTTTTGTCTCTTCTAGTTGAGTTGTCAATAAGCCAACCTTTTGGTTTGATACCTCAAGGCAGGTTCTCAACTAGCTGCAATCCTCATGAACTGATCTTTTGTAGTTTTTAAAATCATTTCTAACATTTTGAAGCTCTTCTAGAGAACTGACCAGTTCACACTCAAGATCTACTTCTACATCTTCTTCTTCCTTATCATCACTCCCAAATAGATCTTGCCAACTAGATCTATCTACCTTGTCTCCTTCCTCTTCTATGTTGTTGTCAAACACATCATACTGGTGGAATCTATCTGCATTATCCCTTTTTGATGTATGACCCTCAATGTCTGTCTCATGGGCCATGAAAAGATGAGTTTCATTTTCATCTAAACTGTAGCAACTGACGAATCTGCTGTCAACACTTCCACATGTGTCAACATTTTTGTTCTTCATGCTTCCACAATTCAATTCAGCAATGCATGGCTCATTTCCATAAAGCATCTTCAGTCCATCCCATAGACTCTTTGTTATTTTGCATTTGTCCACCTATGAGGAGACATCACCAACAAGCCAATTGAATATAGCCTCCATGGATTCTTCATTACATAAGCATCTTCTTTCTTCTTCAGTGTTGGTGGAGGGAGATATATTCCTAGGGAGACCATTTACAATTGCCATCAAGACATCATACCCTAGGAAAGACAGAAAGACTTCCATTCTGCAACTCTATACAACATAGTTTGAACCATCAAAGATTGGAGTAGGGATTGACACTAAACAAACCATTGTGTCCTTAGGCCAGAACCTACCCAAGCTAGAGAAATCTCATCTAGCTAGGAACCTAGGCTCTGATACCAATTGTTAGACACCATGCACCACTAAGAGGGGGAGGGGGTGAATCAGTGGTTCTCAAATCTTTTCCCTTTAGCAATCCTAGGTGAGCATACCGATTATTGGATCTAACTATGAACAAACTTGCCAGTTAGATGGGAGACTAACACAAATGTAATCACACAAGGGACATCTCATAACACTAGCATATATGAGGAAATTCCAAGATGGGAAAATCCTCGGTGAGAAATGCTACTAGAGTCTACTGCTCCAATCCAGCCTCACAATGAAAACATAATTACAAAGTTTAGGGCACCAACCCAAGGAGCACCAACCCCTGATTTTACGACACAATATAAACATCAAATACAAAAGTGGTTATCTTGTTACAAGTGAATCTTGCAACCTTATCATATATTTTACTGTATCGGTAAGATATCTTCTCTACTACACCAACTCACTCTTCTTGTTTCTCTTCACCTACTACTTCTCTATCGGATCTCCTCCATAAACTCTCTGCACTTTACCGGTACTATACTCTGTCGGTTCTCTATCCTCCTCTACGACGCTCTTCTCTTTTTCTCTGCCGGTATAACCACTATCGGTTCTTCCCTACTACTGGTTGAACACTTCAACCTGGTTCACCCTCACTCTTACTCACTTCTCAGATGCTCATTGAGGACTTGGCTGATTTTCTCTTACTTGCAGAAGTATCCCACTTTGCAGTAGGGAGTGTGCACAAAGATGGTGGTTAGAAAAGTGGACACTGCCCAAAAAAACTTGGAAAAACAAGCAGCGCATATGTGGTTTTAAAATTTGAAATTTCTACGTACTCACTTAGGTTTGTTCTTCCCGAGCCTAGAAAAGGTAGAGCGTATGCGCTACTTTTAGGAAAATGAGCACGTATGCACTACTCCTAGGAAATTGAGCGCATACACACTGCTCATAGGAAAATGAATGCGTACGTGCTAATAATCCATATAAAACCACGTACACGGTGCTTGGAAAATTAAAAAAAAAAAAAAAAACTAGTTCTCATTTACCCGTGAATCGTGCATTTTTAACTTCATTTTTTCCCCATTTCCTCTCCTAAACCGCGAACGGGGTGCTAGATTTGTCCTCTAGGCTATGGATCAAGGTTAGTTTTTGTTTATTTTTGTCTCTCTTTCCGATTTATGCAATTTGTTTTACATTTTGAATTTAATTTCATTAATTTTGATTAGGATTTTTCATTTTTTGTTTCAAAAACTAGATTCTTCTAATCCAGAACAAGAACAACCAAATGTGCCTCCTAAAAACCCATAAGAACAACCAAATGCACCTCCTAAAAACACACAAGATCAATCCCCAATTCCTCCTTTTGACCGCACACCCGAAACACAGGAAGAATTAATTAATCAGTTAGGACAAAATACGTCTAAAATCAATAGACTGATTGTAAAATTGAAAAACTTATGAGCTTGACCATCATCAATCCCTTGCCACTAGCCTAGAAACATTAGCTAGTGGTGCCATAGCTGTTTCCACAGAAATTACCAAATGGGGAAGGTTTAGGGATAGGTGTCATCAATTCTATGCCAATGGGATATCATACGATGGAGTAAAAAACAAAAATATTTCTAAACAACAAATATGTGCCCTTTTTGTTGATCCCAAAACTGGTCAGTCATTACCCCTTAATGCAAAGAGGTTTCCCATACATTGGTGTACCAATGTGCAGATGAAGAATCCTTTTTGGCAAAGGTGGTGGATGGTCTTTGATGATCAACCTTGTAATAATTATGAGGTGCCATTATATTTTTTGAGAAAAATATATTGTGAGTTTGTGCTGAATGTGTAGCCAAACTATTTTGACATGAGAGAGTTTCATGGTAGAGGTGGTGGCTCTGCCCAAGATAGACCTGGAACCCATAGGCGATTAGCCACAGAGAGTCGCCGCCCTCTAGCACCCAAACCCAAGGTGCATCATGTTGTCCCATTAGAGCCAAAATAATCGATGGAGCTATAGACTCTTCAGGTGACCACAGCATTGACTGGTGCCATCATTCAGCATGGGACGTTATTAGCACACCCTATTGTATTGCATGATGAGCCATTAGAGGGTGACAGAGAGCCCATCAAGCATATGCGTGTCAGTTGCTTGAGGATATGCTCAGGGATGGATGATGCAGTCGATGCAGATGGATCCTCATATCATTTGTGCATGATTTGTGGCTGTAAATTTCAGGCTCACACGGTTGAGGATGTCGCACTGATAGAAGAGTTGATGGACATGGTGTTTGCCCATGAGACACAAACATAGGTGTGTTGATTTGAATTCATAACATTTTATTTTATCAGTCACTTTAAATTTGTAATTACATAAATGAATTTTCATTTATACATCGATTTAAATTGAGACAAATAATATGCATTTCAGGATGTAGCAATGGTATCCCATACACCTCCCATAGTTACTATAACTGCAACTTCAATGCCTGAAGTATAAATTTTGTAACATATTAAAATAGAATAGTACACTTGGAATTCAAAAAATACAAGATATACTAACTATCTTTAATGCTTGGTCCAATTTCAGGTTTGTAGGTGTTGACAGGGGATGAAATATCCTAAGTTGATGACATCACGCTCTTAGTGATCGATTTTGGCCTACAAGGCTATACGGTATCATATTTTGTACAACTCTTTTTATGTATTGTTTTTATGGAATATGCAAGTCATTTCATTTTAGATTTTTAAATTTATGTTTAATTTATTATCTGTACTAATATCTCATGTTAATTTTGTGTTTTTAGGGTACCCCCTCCGTGTCTAGGGCTCATCCTAAGAAAAAGAATTCCTCGAAGATGCCAAAATGTGTGAAGAAAGTAATTGAACACATTTTTAGTTGTACAATTGTTTGAAAATGTTGAAATCAAGTATTAGTTGGGGTTTGTAGATTGATTAGTGTTTTTTGTCTCTTTTACATGTACAACGATCATTGAGCTTTGTGGATTTGTTGAATGCACCTGATTCACCCGTGGATCAAGAGAGGGCGGAGGTATGTATCTCTACTTTATTTTCTTGATTTCATAATTATATGCACACATGCATGTGAACTTATGATATATTATAATCTTATAATTTTTTCATATAGGAAATATCCATACCTATTTCGTCAATGGCGAACCCTCCTCCTTGCACTAGGGAACCATCCCAGGATCCGGTACACTTTTGTTTGATATGTAAAATTAATTGTTTTTAACCTTCAATATTTATCATTATATTAATTGTATTTAATCTTTGTACATTTTTTGTATAGGTAATAGTGACAGTTTCTACATCGATGGTGAGCCATCCTTAGTCCATTGGAGAAGCATCTCAGGCATAGGTATGTCATTGTTCTCTTGCCTATAGCTTTTAAGTGTTTTTGATATATTTATGTTAGTACATTATATTAATTGTACATTTAATCTACAATAGACCCCTTTGTGGTACGACCATAATGTGGATCCATTTAAGTATGTCTTCAAGAAAACTCCTAAGAGTGACAAGGAGAGGAGAGTGAAGACATTAGCTCCTGGATAAGCCGATGAGGTAATCTACATTTCAATTACAAAGGAAATAAAGTTAAATGCATAGTTAGGTTGTTAATTGTGAACTATTTTCTACAAAAGAATTCTAACTTGGCTTTTGAATTGTGGTTTTGCAGCCATCTACAGAGCCATGTACTGCACCGAAGAGGCTTGATTTTGATGATCCACCACAAGTTTAGGATCATATAGTGTTAGTTTTGGTCATAGAATGACCAATACATGTAGATATATTCTACATTTTTATTGTATATCGATTTGGACATGGCATATGCCACATTTTTGTAATACTTGTATTGACTTGGTAGACATGCCTTTTTTTATATATATAAATATCGATATTCGATCCAATAAATGTGTAATGAGTTCAATATTTTGTATTCATTGTATTTTGTGGTTGTCCTTTTATAAATTTAAATGAATATTTGCATATGTAATCAACAATATGAATATAAACAACAAAAATATATGATAGAAAACATTGCAATCGTGGAATATGATTTGATAAAATTTCTAAAATGTTGAATTAACCCTACAAAACTCCTTGTAATCAGTTCATTATTGTATATTCGTTGTATTTGGTACCTGCCCTTTTATAAATTTAAATGAATATTTACATATGTAATCAACAATATGAATATAAACAACAATGTGTTTGGTGCGAGAGCACCCTCACACTCGCAATGGTCAAATTTTGTTCATCATGTGCACAAAATGACATCATGAGCATGTCCGAGTGGGCAGGTTTATGCTAGGCATGCCCTTATTGTGTATCCCAAAGTGCCAAAACATCGAGAGTCATACCATACCGATGCAATCTCTCAATTGCCTTGAGTCCAAAAAATTGTCAAAATTTGATGGACTATTTCTTCCAATGCAAGACACATACGGTCAATCCTATTGATCCTATGGAGTCACATGAGGATCCTATACAATGGTCTATCTCGGTTTTCAACGACTCAGAGCCATTTTTGATTAGTAGCATTTTTTCGCCTGCTCCAAAAGTCATCAGTTACATGCAATGAAAAGTTACAAGATTGGCTACAATTGATTCAGTTCGTCATGTGCACAAATCAACATTGCGAGCACATTTGGGTGGGAAGTTTATGCTAGGCATGCCCCTGTCCTACATCCCAAAACACCAGAACATCGAGAGTCATACCCTACTGGTGCGATCTCTAAAGTGCCCTGAGTCCAAAAAATTATCAAAATTCGATGGACTGTTTCTTCCAATCCAGGACACATACAGTCAATCCATTTGATCTCGTGGGGTTGCATGAGGCTCCTCTACAATGGCCTATCTCAGTTTTTGATGACTCGGAGCCATTTTCGATTAGTAGCATTTTTTCGCCTACTCCAAAAGTCGTCAGTTGGATGCAATGAAAAGTTGCAAGATTGGCTAGAATTGATTTGGTTCATCATGTACACAAATCAACATCACGAACATGTCTAGGTGGGTAGGTTTATGCTAGACATGCCTCTGTCATGCATCCCAAAGCACCAGAACATTGAGAGTCATACCCTACCGGTGCAATCTCTCAAGTGCCCTGAGTCCAAAAAATTGTCAAAACTTGATAGACTATTTCTTCAAATCCAGGATACATACGATCAATCCTATTGATCCCATGGGGTCATGTGAGGCTCCTCTACAATGGCCTATCTCAGTTTTTGATGATCCATAGCCATTTTTGATTAGTAGGATTTCCTTCGCCTGCTCCAAAAGTCACTAGTTGCATGCAATGAAAAGTTGCAAGATTGGCTAGAATTGATTTAGTTCATCATGTGCACAAACTAACATCACGAGTGCATCTAGGTGGGTAGGTTTATGCTATTCATTCCCCTATTGTGAATCCCAAAGCACCAGAACATCAAGAGTCATATCCTACCAGTGCGATCTCTGAGGTGCCCTGAGTCCAAAAAATTGTCAAAATTTGACGGACTGTGTCTTCCAATCCAGAACACATACAGTCAATCTGTTTGAGCTTGTGGGGTTGCGTGAGGCTCCTCTACAATGACCTATCTTGGTTTTGGAGGAATTGGAGCCATTTTCTATTAGTAGCATTTTTTTGCGTACTCCAAAAGTCATTAGTTGCATGCTATGAAAAGTTACAAGATTGGCTAGAATTGATTCTGTTCATCATGTGCACAAACCAACATCGCGAGTGCATCTGGGTGGGTAGGTTTATGCTAGGAATGACCCTGTTGTGCATCCCAAAGCACCAGAATGTCGAGAGTCATACCGTACCGGTGCGATCTTTCAAGTGCCTTGAGTCCAAAAAATTGTCAAAATTTGATGGACTGTTCTTCCAATCCAAGACACATACAGTCAATCCATTTGATTGCGTGGGGTCACATGAGGCTCCTCTACAATGGCCTATCTCAGTTTAAGATGGCTCGAAGCTATTTTCAATTAGTACCATTTTTTCACCTGCTCCAAAAACCATCAATTGCATGCAAGGAAAAGTTGCAAGATTGGCTAGAATTGATTTGGTTTGTCGTATGCACAAATCAACATCATGAGTGCATCCCGATGGGAATAGGCATGCCCCTATCATGCATCCCAAAGCACCAGAATGTCGAGAGTCATACCGTACTAGTGCGATCTCTCAAGTGTCCTGAGTCCAAAAAATTATCAAAACTTGACAGACTATTTCTTCCAATCCAGGACACATATGGTCAATCTGTTTGATCCTCTAGGGTTGTGTGAGGCTCCTCTACAATGTCCTATCTCAATTTTTTACTACTCAGAGCCATTTTTGATTAGTAGCATTTTTTTGCCTGCTCCAAAAGTCGTCAGTTGCATGCAATGAAAAGTTGCAAGATTGGCTAGAATTGATTTGGTTCATCATGTGCACAAACCGATGTTGCAAGCACATCTGGGTGGGTAGATTTATGCTATACATGCCCCTATCATGCATCCCAAAGCACCAGAACATCGAGAGTCATACCCTACCGGTGCAATCTCTCAAGTGCCTTGAGTCCAAAAAATTATCAAAATTTGACGGATTGTTTCTTCCAATCCAGGACACATACGATCGATCTGTTTGATCTCGTGGGGTTATGTGAGGCTCCTATACAATGGCCTATCTTGGTTTTTGACAACTCAAAGCCATTTTTGATTAGTAGCATTTTTTTGCTTGCTCCAAAAGTCATCAGTTAGATGCAACAAAAGTTGCAAGATTGGCTAGAATTGATTTGATTCATCGTGTGCACAAATTGATGTCACGAGCATGTCCGAGTGGGTAGGTTTACACTAGGAATTACCTTTTCATGCATCCCAAAACACCAGAACATCGAGAGTCATACCCTACTGGTGTGATCTCTCAAGTGCCCTGAGTCCAAAAAATTGTCAAAATTTGATGGACTGTTTCTTCCAATACAGGACACATACGGTCTATTCATTTGATCTTGTGGGGTCGCATGAGGCTCCTCTACAATGGCCTTTCTTAGTTTTTGATGACTTGAAGCCATTTCAATTAGTAGCATTTTTTGCCTACTCCAAAAACCGTCAATTGCAAGATTGGCTAGAATTGATTTGGTTCTTCATATACACAAACTGACATCACAAGTGCATCTGGGTGGTAGGTTTACTCTAGGCATGCCCCTGTTGTGCATCCCAAAGCACCAAAACATCGAGGAGTCATACCGTACCAGTGCAATCTCTCAAGTGCCCTGAGTCCAAAAATTGTCAAAACTTAATGGACTGTTTCTTCCAATCCAAGACACATACGGTCGATATGTTTGATCTTGTGGGGTCACGTGAGACTCCTCTATAATGGCCTATCTCAGTTTTTGATGAATCAGAGCCATTTTCAATTAGTAGCATTTTTTCGCCTGCTCCAAAAACCATTAGTTGCATGCAAGGAAAAGTTGCAAGATTGGATAGAACTGATTTTGTTTGTTGTAAGCACAAACTAACATCATGAGCGCATCTAGGTGGGTAGGTCTATGCTAGGCATGCCTCTGTTGTACATCCCAAAGCACCAAAATGCAAGAGTCATACCCTACGAACCGACGTAATGTAGAAGTTGCTTGACAACTTTTTGACAATTTTTTTTGACAACAATGACAATTTTTGCTCAAATTGTATCTAGTCTCAATCTATGACCCCTATGACCCGATAATGACTCAAATAATTCTCCATGATTATACAAGAATCAAGAATTCTCATGATTGACCAGGGACACATCACATATACTCAAAACATAGTCACAAAACATTGACACACAAAATAGTCACAAAACAATTGTCACATATTATTCAAAAATTTGCCTCTAAATATGGTTAAATCATCTCTTGGCTATTTGATTATACAAAAAATTGTCTTACAAATCATCTCATGGGATTTTATACAAAATTTGGCATTACAATATGTGCGATTCAGCTGATCACCATTTTAATATACAAATCATCTCATGGCCTTTTATGCAAAATTTGGCATTACAATATGTGTGATTCAGCTCATCGCCATTTTAATATACAAAATTTGGCATGTACATATGTACAAATCCGCTCATTGCCACTTAAATATACAAAATTATGCCCGTAAACATGTAAAATCAGCTCATGGGCATTTATACATACAAAAAATGAATATAGAACAATTCGTCGACGATTTATACAAAATTCTCAAATCATTCTACTCTGAACCGTAGAATCAGTCAAGTGAGCCTTCAGGATCAGCTCTAACCCGCATTGTGTCAAGTATTGCCTCATGGTTAGATTCACGAACTTTCCATAAATCTTGTTATGAGGTCTACCACGATACTTCATCAAATGAATATTTGTTGCAACAACAAGGTTAGAGAAATGAAGAATATGTTTGTGTGTTTCAAAGTCCTCGAACAACCAAACATCATAATTCTTGATAGGGTATCTCCGAAGCCATGTTCCTATCATGACAACAGACCCTATTGGGTACTCAATACCCTCTCCATCAATGATTGTGGTTGTCAATTTTCTTTTAGGCTCAACACAACAACACAAATAGTAATTTGTTCCTTCTTCATTGTTCTCTTCTGCAACAACTGCATACACATGACCTGCATTTTATAAAGTGTTAATTAATACAAAAAATTAAGTATGATGTACAACAAAATGAACCAAAAAGAATACTTGCAAAAAAATTAACTCAAAAAATCACCTGAATCCACTAGGTCAGATACATGGTCAAAATCCATTGATGTCTCCATCTAGCTCAATTGTAGTGCTTTGGGAATTCGATATGAATCAATGGGAACCAACAGTCTACAAGACCATTTGTCAACCCACTCTTGTGATTCACATTCTTCCCACAAACAATACATACATGAAGAGCAAAAACATACCATCTATCTCGTATAATTACCGGTGAACTTGAATTTGAACTCATAAATGAGTGCATGTCACTCGATCTTGCAACTGTACAACAATCTAGATAGTTTTCAATGTTAGATTCATTGATCAACCAAAAATATCTATGAACCAATGACTTACCTGGATTACCTGGACCCATTATAGACTTACACCATCTCACAATTATTTTTGCATCTACCAACTCAGCACCACCTTCGTACTTCAATTCATCCCTGGCTAGGGCTCTTTTCACACATGCTCCTACACCATTGTGCTCTCCCTTACCATGTCCAGCCTTAGTGAAATTCCAAAAATGTTGTACACCGCTTGTCACATGCATCCTTGTCAACCAATAAAACATCCTTGCATTCTTGAATTGTTTGGTGCAATTATCTGACCATATAAGTGTTGGTTGTATCGTATGTTCCTTTCCCTTAAACTATCATAGAAAACTTTAAAGCATCCTTGTACAAACTCCGATGAATGAGTACGATCATCACTTATGTAGAAATGATACTCTCTTACAACCTTTCTATCCTCCTCTATTCTATCATCTGCATGCATGAATGCTATGTGTACAAAAATAGAAACTTGTGTAGAGTGATAATACATGGATTGCACTTCATTTTGAGGTTGTAGTGTGTAATTTTCAGCAAAATCAATGATAGAGACAATGGTGCCAAGAGGAAATGCGTCCTTACATAACCTGAATTGCTCATCTAACCATCGAGCTCTATGTGTATGCATTATGTACTCATAAACTAGTTTCTTTTGAAAAAATTTCATAAATTGAGCTACACATATATCATTTTTCACTAGCTCACATCTCTTCAAATCTTTTCCATCTTTAACTTCATATGTGACTATCTTGTATTTTCTGAAAGAAACTAGTTTCGTACCAATTTCATGTGTGCTCTCCAAATGTATGCATCATGGTAAAATGTTGCAAACCACCACATATAGCACAAGAACCTTCCAAACAAGGAATCTTATAATAAATGCAACCATCATGTCTATTACATAGCACACTTGAAATAAATTCTCTTGCCAACTTAGGAGGTGCTTGTATATTAAATTACTGCAAAACATCATTAATGTGCAAAGTAGAACAAATATGACAAAAAATATCATAATGCATGGAAAATTCAATATGCATCCTACAACAACACGTGGTGCGTACATGATTAATCTTAATATAAAAAGTTTTTGCCATTTCAAAAAATCTTTGAGAAATTTTTATTTGAGGAAACTCTTGAAGGAATCTTTCATAAAATTTAGTTTGAGTCATATCCAAATAGTGTTTCGCATGTGGCTCATGATTTTTAGACTCAATTCACCTTCTAACAACATCTCTTTGGTTGGGCGATACTCTTGTGTTGTCATGCCAAAAATTTTCAATTAATGTTTTTAGTGCATCAACAACAACCTTGTCTTTGCATGGTAGTCTACCCGAGAATGCCCAAAGAGAATTATTGTTAGGTTCCTCTATTTGTTCCCACCTCTTTATTGCTTTACTTAATGTTGTTCTACTAACGTTTAATGACTTACTTGTTTTGCTTATCAAACAATCTTTTTTTTATTTTCTTGCTCATTATGGTTGATGTCATGACACGTC
>NW_026729442.1:0-72380 GCF_030272615.1 Cryptomeria japonica | reverse complement strand
AGAAATAGTGTTTAATACTCTGTTTTTGGTATTCTAGTTTGACGAAGTTCAAGCTGATGACAGGAGGTTGCCAAAATGTTTTCAAAATTTTCTAAATTTTCTTCTGTTTTGCCCCTTGTTTTTCTGGTTTTGACCATGCGCTAAAGCAGACACCCTATGCACTACAAAAGTTTCCCAAAGTGCTAAGGGAAAAACCCCACGCGCTATGCTGCCCCGGTCTACGCGCTAACTGTTTCTGATAATAAATTTTGTTTCAGATGTGGTTTCAAAATATCATGCGCTAATATGAGCTACGGATGCGCTACTGTTTATACGCTACGCACTAAAAGTTGACTTCCACGCACTAAGCTGATGCTTCCACACGCTACACTATTTTTAGAACGCGCTAATTGCAACTGTTGTTTTTGGATTTTGGCAATGCGCTACTGTTAAGACTCTACGCGCTAAAGATAGGTTTTGATGTGCTAAAGGATGGTTGCGATGCGTTAAGAAGTTCCTCTTACGTGCTAAACTACTCTGATTTGATATTTTTTTTGATTCTGGTGTTTTGCCTTAAGCTTTTAATGCTGATGGATGATTTTCTAAAGTAACAAATGAAGACACAACACCAAATATATAACCATTTTGCCTAATCTAAATAATAAGTGTATGTTCTGCGAGGATGTGTTCAAATCCCCAATGTTTCAACAGGTTTGGATACAAAGAATACACTTCAAAAAGACTCTTTATTCAAAGGTCATAGGTAATACCATAGCCCACTAGTCTCGATACTCCGTCAGCTCAAACAACCATGTCACCCCTAGAGGGCACCCATTTTTTTGCCTTTTGCCAGAAATTAACTCAAAGTGAATTGCTTCACAATTGAGTAGTTATCTTGGGAGATATATGGTGAGCGATCTTGGGGGCGGATTCTTCCCCACCCTTACACTATGATATTACAAATGTCTGGTTACTGACTTGGCTTAGGGTTTCTATACTAAGGTTCGTAATCAAGCTTCCTGTTCGGCTATCAGTGATAAACTCCCTCAGGAGGTTTCCCAGCCTTTAGAACAAAGGCTTTACATATCTCAAGGATATTGGGGGAAGGCTAATCGCTGCACGCAACCGTTGAAAAGGACTTTCATCACTTTCCACATTTGATTAGAGTGGGTTGGAACACTTGGCATCAAAGCCGTTTCCCACTTAGGTCGTTCCCTTCACACCGATTTAAGAGTTTTTCAACCCCTCGGGAAGGCAAGCCTGCTAAAGGATGTAAATGCTGTATGACTGAAAGCGTAAGAGTAGTCTGGATTTTTGATCACCCAGTTAAGGGGAGAGAATATACCTTCTACTTTCGAGACAAGGCAAACAAGGTTCTTTTTACCTTTCAAGTCAGTGATTTTCTAAGATCTATATGGAGATGTTGCTCCATGAAAACATGGTGTTCTTTTTATTTCCTTCAAAGCAATGATTTTCTAGTTTAGGAAAAGAACCTGGTCAACAAAGCAAAATTTTGATCTTGGTGGTCAACAAAAGAAATCGAGAAAAGGGGAAGGACTTCCCTCTTTGATTGTAAACAACAATTTAAAGTGAGGTTCCTTTTTTTCTTGTAAAATGTAAAATTGATCCTTTTAAGCACCAAAGGATGGTGAGATTCTTTTTAGCCCTTTCTTTGCAAAAATAGAGATTTGTTTTGTTCTTTTTAGAATCCAAATTGAGAAATTTTCTCCTAGAAAAGCAAGAAAAATTGTTGTTGTGGTTCGTTTTACAGCCCAAAGTAAGGTGAGTTCAATTTTATCTAACAAGAATTAAAATAACTCTAAATTTTAACTAACTTTAACTAAGCTAGCAAAAATCTAAAACTTATTTGTAATTCTACAAATAAAATCCAGCTCTACCTGCAAGAAAATGTCAGAGTCCTGCAAAATTCCAATCGAATAGTTAGAAAAACCTAGGTTTTGGTGGACTTCTACAAGTCTAAATTTAAGTTCGGTTACAATATTCTTTTTGTTTTCTATCTGTGATGCGCTATAGAATAGACTGTATGCGCTACAGGATGACTGTGATGCGCTATCGGATAGACCCGATGCGCTGCTCTATTTTCTGGATGCACTACTCTGTTTTTGGGATGCGTTACTCTATTTTCCGTCTGCACGGTGACCTATAGGAAGAGTTAGTAAAGATGATGCACTAATCTAAAAACTTCACATGCTAGAGTATAAACCTAATGCACTAAACAGTGTACGGTATGCGCTACAATGTTAGCGAGATGCGCTAAAGCATATTCTCCATGTGCTAATTCCTATTTCCTGCGTACCTGCAAAAGTGTATATTTTTGAAAACCAATTTCATTAATGGGGTTTAGCCCCATGGTGGGTGCCAGAAATGTATGTGGGAAAAGTGGGTCAATGAAACTTAAAATGTGAAAAATGAAGCTCAAAGGGACTTATCCACACACCCACAGGACTTCTTGGTGCAAGTTATGGAGTCATGAGGGATGACTCAACTTCCCAATGTTGGTTCCATGGTTCTCTATCTCACAAGGTCCCTCAAACCGATGCCTTTGCTCTCAGATCACTGAGCAAAGTGGTTTAGGGATGACAAATGCAAGAACGAGGGATGCTTTTATTGATTTTAACATGAGAATGCATCCTATCTATGCATGATTCTAAAAATGCTACAAACTAGATTATAAGATGACAAGATTAGTAGTCAAACTATCCTAACATGATATACTAGTTGATGTTCTAAGATAATGATAAAGAAAATACTCTAAAAATACTTATTTAGACTATTTCCTATTTGCAAAAGAGAAGCTAAGTGTATTGATAAAATTGAGCATAAATGAGATACTAAAGCTTGCATAGATCCTTAAAATGGAGGATGGAGAGCTCTATTTATAGTAAAAATAGGGCAATGGATGGCCAGGATTGAAAGAGTTAATCAATGGTCAAGTTTGAAAGTTGGCAATCCATGTTTGCAATTCTCACCAATGAAATGGTGACAATTGTCAACATAAGACTGGTTGAGAGAAGGGGTTGGAGACATTAAATGCCTGAGAAGACCTCATGGTTACCTTAGGGGGTAAGGGTTAAGGTTAGGTTAAGGTTATCCATTGGATAAAGGCTTTACCCAAAGGATAAACTCTTGTGCAAGGGTTAAGGGGATAACCATGGTCAAAGCAATGAATGCTTGATGAGACCCTTGGGTTAGATGAAGGTTGAGTTTATAAAAAGTCTCTAATCATGCAAGAGGGTTGAGTTAACCATTAATGGTTTGGAAGAGAAAGTTGTTGGAGACCTAAAGCCTTTAATGGTTATTGAAGACTTTGAGGGTTTGAGAAGTGACTTCCCCTTGCTTAGGGATGTGACAATATTTAGGATATGGGTTAGGCTAATTTAGAAGTGATTAGAAGAGTCTAGAAGGGGGTTTAGGATGCAAGTGGGAGATGTAGGATTTTGCAAGTTGGTGAGGGATAATAGGATTAATTAAAATAAATTACTTTATTTCAATTTGGTTGAAATTGGGAAATTGAATAAGTTAGATTTATTCAATTTAAGGTAAACTATTAATTAAATATAAATTTAATTAAAAGGTTTAGAAGAAGGGATTTAATTAAATAAAATAATTTATTCAATTAAATGACATAAAAGGGCTTAAGTGAATTTAACTAAATAAATTGAATAATTTACTTAATTAAATAGAGGAACGTGGATAATTTAATTAAATTAGATTTAATTAAATAGAGGAATGAACATAAAATATTCATTTAGGAATATGGTCATTTTTATATATCTTCGGTCTCAACTTTTCATTCGTAATGCAAGAAATGATTTGTATTTGCCCTTTTTAACTTCACAAACCCAAATTTTAAGTTGACTTAAATGCACTGATAAGGTTCAACTGGATGCTTTGTTCAACATAAAACATTCAACTAGATTCCAAGATTGGTATGAAGAATTCTGGATTATTATCTCCAAGCATCTGCAATCAACCTTGATCGATCACAAATATCATAGGGGGTTCTGCAAGATTTTGCATGAAAAATGCCACCTCCTAAGGCCAAAAGCCTTAGTTACTGAATAAAGGTCCTACATCGAATTCAAGCGTAAATCCACTGTCTGTCTTGGATTCATCTTTTCTAAAACATATTTTGTCATGCTTGCTCTTTATTTCTTCTACCTTTTCTTTTCCTTTCTCATTAGCTTTGTCTACTGGAGCATTTTTCTTGCTTCTACAATACTTTGCAATGTGACCGGTTTTGCTGCATCCACGAAAAACAACACTTCTCTGTAGGTCTGAAATTCATCTGATTTGGTTTCATCCTTCATTAGTTAGAGATATGTCCAAACATCCCACAAGCTTAACATCTCTTGTTTTGAAAATTGTTCATTACTACTCTGTACATATTTGACTTGTGACCAAAATTATTGCATATGAAATATTGACCGGTAAAGGTAGGACCATTGTTCATACTGTTTACTCCATTATTTATCCCACTTCTACATTGATTTGCCATATGACCAAATTTATTGCAAGTAAAATATCTACCATTCAATTTATAGGCATTAGGTTGTCTTACCAGATGATTCTTGCTCTTCTTATGATTAGGTTTTGCATTGCCTTGTCCAGATCTGGAGGATTCACCTTTCTCAAATTTGAGTCCTTGAATGTCTTTTCCATGTCTCTAACTTTTCGACATCTCATCAAGCCTTGCTGAGCTAGCATTGAATTTTTCTTTGTATTCATTTGTAGTAGCAAGTTCATCTCTAAGGGCAACAATTTTTCTTTCAAGTTCTTGACCATTATTCCTTGATTGTGTCAACTCAAGCTTCAGTTGATAATTCTCATAGGTAGACCTGAAGCATTCATTTGCTTTGTCCTTCAATGATTGAGTCAAGCTTTCTTCATTCTGCTTTTGGTCTTCAATCTCCTTAGTTAGCTTCATCACAATAGATTGCATCTCATTCTTCAATGCAACATTCTCTCTAGCAAGCTTATCAAATTTATCATCTTTGTTCTGATTTTCCAAGCTTTGCTCTTCTTTCTCCTTCAACTTGTCCATCAACTCTTTTCTCTTGTCTCTTGAAGTGCTCACTTGATCCTTAAAATCATTAATAAAATCTTTAGTTGCATTCAAGTTTCTCTTTAAGGAACTTATCTCATTTCTTACTGCATCAAGATCCTCAAGTGTCACACAAAGTTGTCTCTGTAAACCAGAATCCATTGATTCAATCTCCCAAACCTTCCTCAAGTGGTTAGTCTTCCTTAGAGGAACAAGGCTCTGATACCAATTGTTGGAATCAAGGATCACTGAGGGGTGGGGGGGTGGTGAATCAATGATCTACCTGTAAATAATTTTTCTGACTTAATCTCAAACCACTAGAAGCATATGCAAGAAAGTAAAATGCAGAAACTCAAGATAATCAACCACAAAATCATGACACTGGGATTTTTACGTGGAAACCCAAATGGGAAAAACCACGACGGGATTTGAACCCACAATATTATTCCACTATGGCCAGTATCAAAACAATATAACAAAAGGGGAATGCACTTTGCATTCAGGCACACTGCCTAGAGCTTACAACTCAATTACGATAAGGGCTACAACCTCGGAAGGCTCACTGCCTTAAAAATCATTTACAATGAATAATTACAATGATTGAACTCCAAAATAACATCAAACAATGCTTGGATGAGTTTTGATTAAGTGTAAAAAATCTGACTGTATCTGCTCTGCAACTTTGCTCTATTTTCTAACTCAGTCAGCTACCGGATCAAGAATGCACACGTGAAACTACACCAAATAGGTTTCTTGATCACTACTCGCTCATGTATTACATCATATCATAAAGATCTTCTACATCAGTTTTATATATTCACAATAACAAAATAAACAATTATCAAGTCGGTCATACAATGTAACGTGTAAACATGAGTCGACTCAAACTAGATCACCAAAACACATTCTGATCACCCAAATGATGATAAAATGATTTCTATAAGTCAACTTTATCATCCCATGCATGAATCTGACCACCGCAATCACCGGAAAGCTTCAGGGCCAAAACTGCTCTTCATAGCCTGAAACACCAGAGATAGATTATTGGATCACTTTCTCCACCGGTTAACAAAAACCATGACTACCGAATAGGATTTGCATGAAGAGTTTCTATCAATGACAACCCTAAACCATTAATCAAGCTTCGATATCCACCGAATGAGTGTCAATTAACAACAATATTATCACAACTACCACATTCACAACTTACACTGAATATTGAAGAACGCATAGCGAATGCCATATCTTAGATGACGATGAAGAAGATCTGGTAGATACCCAGGGTAGCGGTAATGAGATAATCGACCTGGTTGATAATGTCATAGATGATGATGATGCATGAAAGGGGAATATAAAATCCAAATAAAAAATAGGTCGGGAGTGGGATATGGCGAATAATTTTTAAATTGATTGGGTGTCAAAGTATCCATTCATTGAACTAGTGGAGAATCCTTTATGGGATTTGTTGTCTGATGGCTTACTATTGACATAATAGGGGCACAATACGAGTAAATTCTTGATGTAGTATGCATAATTTGTGCACTATAAAGGAATGATGGTCAAAAGGATGCCAAAGTAGGATAAGAAATCTAACGGAGTCCTTTATATATCTAAAGGTAAGTAAGGCTTAATTATATATTGCAAGAGTGTTGTTTAATGCATGGGTATTAGTGGGATGTAATCACCTTATTTTATAATGTTCTTAAAACACATCTCTACTTAGATAGTAATAACAACTCCTCTATGGATTCTTAAAACTGACCGATACATAGGATCCCACTAGATAAAATGATTAAATCTAGAAATTAGTGAACCTACAAAGAGTTAAATATAATTGCTCAGTGATGAGGTCCAATTCACAAGAAAAATGAGTTTGAGTTATTTTTTATCATCCAGATCATCTTGTGACATGAGAGGAGATCATCTTGTGACATGTAACTCATCCTTGGTGTATGAATCAATAGCTTAAGTTACTTTTGATTTTTGATCTCAAATTGTAGTGCAAGGAAAGATTATACACAACCAATTACCCAAATAAATTCTAACCTTAATAATTAAATTAGAGAAAATAAGCTCAATTATTCGGTACCAAAGTAAGGTATGAAAGGTTCATGTTAAATTACATAAAAGGAAGCGTCCAATTGATTTAAAAATTGTGTCTTCATCTATCAAACATACATGAAAATCATTAGTAGTATTATTGATAAACTATAGTCTTGAAATAGCGTCATGAAGTAATACATAGAATAAAATACTTACATAAAATCTAGTGGGCTCAAAATACAAAAAAAAATATTACACAATTTTTTGTGTTGTTTTAATATATTTGTATACTTATTTTTTAAATATTATAATTTAATACTTATGACTATTGAAATTATACATAAGGAAAATGTTTGAAGGAATAACTCCTTGAAATTACCAAAATTGAGGTTTGTATGAACTAAAATATTGATAGGTGTAACTATTAAAGATGATTACTGATACATGTGAGCATAATGAGATGCCTATAATAGTGAATCATACTAGAATTATTAGGAGCTTAAAAAATAAAAAGGTATCTCATTTAGTGTATACATGATTTAAGAGTCAATACTATAAACTCTTAAGTGTCTAATAAAACAATTGGTTTTACTTGTAGTGTTAGGTTTTTTTTCTAAAAATGTTTTTCCTATGTAAATTGTCATGTCATGGTAATAATTTTATTTGTGTATTCTTTTCTATAATTGTCAAATCTTTTTTAGCATAGACCTCCCCTTAAAGTTCATGTATGAAGTGTTTCTACACTATTGCTTCCTTTTAGTGATTTAATTATAATTAAGTAGTGTAATACAAATTCATCGATTTTTTTCTTTTGACAAGAATAGGACTTTAGAAACTATAGATACTATAGGCATTAAGATTTCATTGGAAAAGTCCATAAGCCCGATGATGGCTTTGCAAATATGTATAATTATCCCCATGTGCTAGTTAACAAGGGTTATAGTCATCATTGTCATAACATTATTGGACACCTTTGCTTTATGTAGCACTTGAGATTTATAAAGTGAAGGATGAGGGATCATGTTATGATAAGTGGGTTTCACATGAGTTGGAAACTCCATAGAAGAGTGCTAGAGCTGGGAATGTGCACAACCACCATAGTAATTAGGTCAAAGATGCATGTGAGAATGGATATCAATATTGACTACTTTAAGTGCATTATGAGGGCATGAATTTTTTTCCTTGGACCATGGTTTTGGTGGCACTTATGTTTTGAAAACTATTTTTGGTTTTCCATTTTGCTCAATAAATTAGAGAGGTAAGGTAAAGGTTTTATTATGGCTTATAAGTGAAATAATGTGATGATGTTAAAATATTATCAATCTAAGGACTTCGTGATTTGCATTATGTAATGATGTTTATATGATTAATACAAGTTGAAGAATCCCTTTGCATGTGGATTTTTTCTTAAAAGGATTTCTCCATGTAATCATAATGCTATGTATTCTATATTTTTTTGCTGATTTTAATTTGCTTCTACATGCTTCTCTTTTTAAATTCAATAGCTAATTGCATTATTGAGTGAGCTTAATAAACATGCACAATGTCGTACCTAAGATAAACATATCCAAAGTAATGAAAAATATTACACTAATTGTTTAAAACAAAAGAAAACTTTATAAAAGTGCACATCACTTGTTAACGAACTTTTAATTCTACTAATATTTATTTTATTTATACCTATTTAATTTAACTTATCATTTAAAAAAAAATTGCAGTAATAAAATAAAATAAAATAATAATTTATTTATTTACTATAAATTTATGAAAATAAAAAAATTCATATGATGAGGTTTTATTATTTAAAAAAATATAATTAATTACAATATCAAATTAACCTAATCAAATATATTAATACTAACTTTTTAAAATATGAAAAAGACTAACCAATAAAAAAATCATTTTACACTGTGCAATTCGGTTTAAAAATAAAAATACTAATTATTTTAAGATATCCATAATCTCATTTTTCAACTAGAACTCAATTACATTATCATTAATCATCATCATCATCACCATCACCATCATCTTCTTCATCATCATCAACATACTCAACCAAATCATCAAAATCCATTTCATGCATGCTAGCCCAAAAATCATAATCGATTTCACTGCGGTCACAATATTCACCATTGTTAACGTATTGTTGAGCAAATATGGTTTGCAATATGTGAATGGTTTTCCTTTCTTCACTTGCCTCCACTCCCATTATAAACGCTTGTGTTTCTTCATCAAATTCGGGCATCTAGGAGTCATATTTTGAGAGCCTTTCTTCATTAACCACGCACGTACATATTGTCCATCCGCCGTCACAAAAACAGAAAAATACACCACCTAGTTCAACCCACCTTAAGGCTTTTGTAGATCCCAAACCTAGAGATCCTAATGCTTGTACCTCTCCTAGGGTATCTTATGTGGATGCAATGAGACCTAATGCTTTAACCAATGATCCTTTTAAAAGAGAGCAAGCATTGGAAAGTGACAAGGACCCATCTTCTTCTCATACACATACCCTTGAGCAAGGGGGCAAAATCAAGAGATCAACATTCTTACATCTTTAAACCCTCCTTATTCTCCTAGGACTTATCTTTAGTAGCAAAGCATATG
Source organism: Cryptomeria japonica (assembly GCF_030272615.1). NCBI lineage: Eukaryota > Viridiplantae > Streptophyta > Pinopsida > Cupressales > Cupressaceae > Cryptomeria > Cryptomeria japonica. The sequence continues at coordinate 62,686 of NW_026729442.1, read as the reverse complement.
TAGGGAGGATGATGCCATGCATTTTATTCATTATCTTTCCCCTGACATAGAAATAAGTAAAAATGAGCCTTTAAATGATGAAGATGTTCATCCCCAATCTCCCAAAGAGAATAAACTTGATAAAGGAAAGGAGTTTGTCCTCTCACATGATACTCCTCCTTCATCTACAAATCCTTTTATTCCCCCTTACACATCAGATTTCAAAGAAATTCATGACACTATTCCCCCACCTACTCATTTACAACATTCTTATAGTTGTGGCTTTCCTATAATAACAAAACAAGGTTTTAGAGGACAAGGACTTGGGAAATTTGAGCAAGGAATTCGTGTCCCTATAAACTCTCTCGCACAAGCTACTACAGAAGGCATAGGAAATGAGACTTCTCTCCCTATGGATGAACTCCTTAGGCTTCAAAACTTTAAAAACTATCTTCAAAGACAACAAATCAAAAGAGCCCACAAGAATGCTTCTTCTTCAAAATGTCATTTTTGCTCATTTCATCAAACACATGATCACAATGCTGATGATTGCCCTGATTTTCAGAAATCTATTCAAGATGGAATAGATAGTGGTAAAATTAGAATCATGGATAATGATCCTTCTTCTTCAAACACTTTCTTCTCCTTCATGTCAAGAGATATTTATCATCCTAAAAGACTAGCTGTAAGAATCTATTGGAGATTGAAATATGATAGGAACTTTTCCTTTCCTCCTAAAAAGTAGAACAACAATCTAGTGAAAGGTGTCGAATATTGCATGTTTCATGATTCATATTCACATTCTCTTGGAAAATGTCATGCATTTAAGAAATTTATTGAAAAGCAATATGATCTTGCACGAATTTCTCTTACAATAGATCTAGTTGTCTTCCTTGACATCAAAATAGTGCCTTAGCACTTCTTTTCTCTTCATGTTGCTCCTCACCCTATCATCGTCAACTTAGTTGGGAGCTTTTTATCATTTGCGATGGTTTTGTTTCAACTTTACATACCTTGGGGTAGCAACATGAAGTTCACTTTCCCTCTTATTTCTATACATTTATCTCTATCTTTGTGCATTATTAATTTTTAGATCTCCTTTCTTGCATAGAGTTATTCTTATGTGATTATATAATTGTTCTTTGATTTTCCTCTTTTCTTGGAAAGGAGTATCTTTAATGAGTACTGCACTTCTTATCTTTCCTTCATTCTCTTGGAAAACTTACCTCTTCTATGGTTTTGGGTATTCACAAGTATGATATGTCCCCTAGCATAGAATGATCTCTTGAGAAGTACATGTCCCTTCGTTGAGAGGATTTATTCCATTGGGTAGTCATATTTCTTGAAAATAAACACCATCAGACAATGTGTAATGTTTCTCCTTGTTTTTCTCACTTGGGAGGCAACGATTTCATTCCTTTCTCTTTCTTTCTATCTCATTTATCACTATTTCTTGTAGGAGTTGCATTTCCAAAATGTGATGATCATTTCTTGCAATGGTATGTTCTTATGACTAATTCCTCCCTGGGGAATATGTGATTCTTTTTCTCTCTTCCTTTCAAAGATTACAACTTCTTAAGATGTTTATTTTATATATGTGTGGGGGAAAAAGCAAGACTAGGTTATCATGCCCTAATCCTACCTTTTGTCACACATTACGGAATACAAAAGAGCCTAGAGGTATCACACAATTGGCTACTTCTTTTTGTGAAAGAGAGAGCCACAGGCTACCTATTAGGGTTTCTATTCCTTTGCTGTAATTGAAAGGTAAGATTATGCAAGTTCAATTCCTAACCCTAAAATGCAAGTATGAGCTAACAACAAGATTGCAGAATCGAACTTAAACAATGAAAAGCTGTAAACACAAGGATAAAACAAGAATGCAGAGGCGTACCCGGAGTCAAATTTTGACTGAAAATGTTTGGGACGGGGACGCGGGTGTCACTGTCCTGATTCTGTCCCGGAATTGCACCTAAAACTGCTGTTTTGCACTCTGGAAACTGTTTGAAATGTTGTCTGTCAGGAGGACCAGGGCGCCCAGCGCCTTTGTCCCAAGGACCAGGGTGCCCAGCGCCCCTGTCCTGGCAGGACCAGGGCACCCCATGCCCCTATCCTGGTGTTCTGCTCTGCAATTTGATGTGGGGTGCTGTCTCGACCTTCTTTTTTTGGATCTGCAACCTGCGGCGTCGTCCGAGTCTCGAAACCTGCACTTATATTTGAAAAAGGTGTTTGGGAGGCTATATAGGGTTTTGCCTTAGTCAAACCCCCGCTTCAGTGATTTTCACCTCCACGAATAGCCAAGTTGTATTGTAAAAGTAATGTGTGTGCAAACCTTGTGTGTGTGCAAGGTCTAAAATGCAAGTAAGCAAACTAGAGCAACCTAGAAAGTAAACCCTAATTGCTTGTTAATGATAATGTAAATGCTCTAAATCAAGATGCAAAGTGATCTAAAGCATGAATAAATGAGATATTGAAGCTTATGCAAAGACATGAAAACAACATGAAATCATACCCAACCCTCAAGGGAGGAGTACAAGCCAATCTTTAGTCGGTAATCTCCTATTGTTCTTCAATGTCTTCCAAGCCCTAAATGGATGAATGGAATTGTTAAATGCTTGATAGAGGGATGTTGAAAGTTGTTGAAGTCTTCACAGATTTGCTCTTTCGCTGCATATGAGGTCCCTGAAAACAAAATTCGGATCCCTTCAAATGAAGAAAGAGAGCTCTTATATATGAAACCCTAGGTCGTAATTTTGTCTTTTGGCCGACCTAGAGATTGAATATCCCGCCAATTTCTTGGGGTTAAGCTTTATTTTATGATTGGATCGTGCTCCTAAAATTTCGGGAAAAATGTCCGGGACCATGTGCACTCCGGGTGCCATGGTCCCAACAACTTTTCACCAAATTTTCAAGGCCATTAGATATGATGATTTTAGAGAGAATCCCGAAGTTACAGGTGATTTCGAGATGTTTTGACCCCGAAATCAAGCCCCCAAGCTCAGAATAGGGCCTAATTAGGGTTTTTGATTAAGTAGTGTATTGGAAGAATAAAATGAAAGGGGCATGCTTTAATGAAAGGGCCCAACTTTATGATGTGGAAAATGATGAAATAGAACCTTTAGACCTAATTAATTTGATTAATTAAGTGCTAAAGGGGAAATGCAATGCAAAATGCAACTGCGCCAAGGCGGGTGGTAAACTAGGTGTGAAATTGTACTGCTTTAGCAAGTGCGTACAATTTATGACATTACATTTAGCCCCCACTTTAGCGGTCATATGAGTACTACGTGCATATGCAAGCTAAAGTACAGAAAGTAAACATCATTTGAAAAAGGATATATCCATAAGTTGTCGGACGAAGCCCCCAGCGGTATCTGCAGTACACAGTTAGGAACCGCACCCTACAAAACACACGTTAGATCACAAAATCACCTAATGCTTACTAAGGAAGGTGATGAAATTTGCGAGTAGCTATATGCCCCCCTGTTTCGACTTGCTTATTAGGGAGGTGAAACAGGGTAGCATGTTTACTTACGACAAATTGTGTAAGAGAGTATTGATGAGGGATGTTCACTAAAAAGGCTTCATCAGAGCACTTTTTGGAACATCCTGAGAGTAGGGGAACGAAAATACGATTCCTACGCAACAAACGGTTCGAAAATCGCATCTCCCAAACTCAAGTTATGATGAAATGAGTGAAAGAGGAAAATTAGGGTTTTGAAAGTAAATGTAAAGGAATGAACGTATATACCTTGAAAGAGACATTTGCATTTGTCACTTTGTTGATTCTGAGTATTGTTCATTGCAGCGGAGCCCACATAGCCATCATCATGCCTTCACGATGACCAGAGCGTCCCACGAGGATTGAGATCATGCGACAGACCGTGATCGACGACGAGCCACTGGACGAGGTGAGTTGACTGAATGTTGACTTTTGATTTTCTACATTTGACTTTCTGTGATCGTTTGCGGGCCCTAGAACCCGACCGTGGGTCCCACACAGGGCACCATGGTCCCTGTGGGGCGCCATGGTCCCTTTAGGGCGCCATGGTCCCCTCAGGGCACCATGGTCCCTTGAGGGCGCCATGGTCCCTTCAGGGCGCCATGGTCCCTGACAAGGCACCATGGCCCCAATCAGGACTTGGCGAGAGATGCTAGGGTTAGCATACGATGTTCGACAGTTTTGCATGAATGATTTTTGATGATTGAGTACTGATTATAGTTATGTTTTTGTGATGCAGGGTCTCCCGTATATGAGAGAGCACACGGTGGGACAGATTCTTCGCAGTTTGCGAGATCAAATTCCCCGACTCACTCAGGCAGAGAGAGACACATTGTCGATAGTAGGTTTGTGGTCTATGATTCTTATGCCGGCCATCCAATTTCATCCCGCGATGCTGATGGCATTCATGGAACGGTGGGATCCTGACACATGCACGTTCCAGCTTCCAATAGGGGAGATGATAGTGACACTTGAGGATGTGTATCGCATTCTTCACCTACCGATCAAAGGAGCTACCATGACATATGCGACCGATCGGTCAGTAGAGGATCATCAGAGGGAGCAGGTATATTGCATAGGGAGAGTCATGCCGAGCGAGATGAGAGGTCGTATCACGGTCAGCTGGCTCTTACATCCTACAGGAGAGGTGCCCCTCATGAGACGTCTTATGATAGCCATCATTGCACTAGCTGTCTGCCCTAATGGGCAAGGTACACACATGCATGGGGGTCTCACGTGGTGCATCAGGGCTATGGAGAGACACAGGAGAGTATATGCCTGGGGTCAGAGTATGCTTGCACATCTCTATCATGACCTCGAGGAGTATGTTTTCGGACAGGGTTGCAGCTTGATGACATGCACAATTCTGCAGGTGTGGATATTTGAGCACTTTACATGCACCAGGCCTGTTGGCTATCTGATGAGTACGGCTAGCGAGCGACCTAGGGTATTTGCTTATCCACTTACCAGCGAGTGGAGATTTGGAGATCTATTGTATTGGAGAGTGATAGTTGACAGATTGACAGCCGAGGTGACTGTGTGGAGACCATATCTACGGATGCACAGATGGGATGGGATGGAGAGACAGTTAGCATGCCTACAGAGGAACCGCCTACTAAGAGGATGATATCCACACATCATAGTCCCATTCTACTTTGATCAAGTACAGAGGCAGTTCGGGCTAGAGCAGTGTGTCCCAGCCGATGTGCCCATCTACACTCGACACTCACGAGTCCTTCCTAGACCCAGAGCAGTAGTGAGACCGACGATAGATGATATCGAGATCACAGATATAGAGGGGTCCGATCAGGATGTGGTCACTGATTATGCTGCAGACCCCAGGGCATAGCGTAGGTATCATTCCTAGTTTGTGAGATCATACCCAGGGCCTATCTTTCCACCAGATCACCCGACAGGCCATCCAGGTCCATGGAGGCATGGAGACCGAGATGAGGATCAGGGATCCAGGTCAGAGGAGCCAGAGGAGGGAGAGGGTCATGAGGAGGCAGGAGATCCTGATCCGCCTATAGGAGATCAGCCTAGTGCCGAGGAGGAGGAGGACGAGGATGATGATGAGGAGGAGACAGATGATGATGAGGAGAATGAGGATGTAGATGAGGATGGGGATGATGAGGAGGAGGATGATAGAGATGATGAGGAGGAGTCAGATGCAGCTCCTCACCATTCAGGGGATGATACCGTAGCCTTAGATCCTCCTGTTATTCCCCAAAAGGGGGAATACGAGGCGATACGGAGACCTGTACCTATTGCGCACAGATCGTTCGAGCGTGGGGAGCCTAGTAGTTCCCAGTCACAGATGCTACCATATCACAATCCCTACTGGCGTGAGGGAGATCCAGGTATAGTAGGTTTAAATTGATTGATTGATGTTTTGATGATACAAAATGGTACTGGCACAAAATCTGTTCTACTGCCACAGCTAATGTGCAGGAGTGGCGCTCCTTGATCCAGCAAGCAGTGACAGATATCTCTACGATAGCGCAGATCCCTAGTTCCTCACAGGTTGCTTATAGACCTCAAGGGAACGCGGGTCAGCATGATGATTTGTTTTCCCCATTTCGATTACAGGTAGAGATATGGAGGGAGAGAGAGCGGGCTCTATCAGAGGACCTTCAGCGAGCACAGCGTGATCTAGCAGCAGCTCAGGTTGAGGCTACCTTGTATCACGCTATTCTTATGGATAGGGATCGTAGGAGTTCCTCTCGGAGCCATTCACGATCTATATCACGGTATACCCCCATGGGTCCACCTGCACGACCAGATCAGGAGGGAGCATCTAGTCGTCACTCTCCAGCCACCAGCCCTAGGGATAGGAGATGATTTTATGATGTAGGGTAGGTCACATTTTGGATGTGTAGTGACCTACCTTTGTATATTGATCCACATATATATATATATATATATATATATATATATATATATATATATATACATGCTTCTTTGTCTCAAATGTGTTATCTTTAATGCCTAAACAATGTGTATTGTGATTAAAGTTAATACATTTGGTAGATGTACATGTATGTTCTGAATTTAATTTCCATGTGATTGATTTCTCAATGCTCCATGATTAAATTGATACATGTGTTACTTAATTAAAATATTTAATCAAGTACTACATTGATGATAAGGAAGAAAGTATGTATTAAGCCTACGAATCATATAACCAATGTGATTTAATTTGAATTTAAACACAACATGACATGATTCAACTTAACACATAAAAACATTGTATAATATGTCAACATAATGAAAATGTAAATCTTTTGTAATTTACATAAATGAATTCAAGACAAACCATAAAGTAAAGACACATGCTTGTCAGGAACGAAGCAATATAGATTAAACAAAACATCATTTAATTCTACTTGCTCTAACAAAGATATGTTAACATATTATCCAATTTTGAAGAAGTGAGAAAGGAAATAGATAAATGATAAGGAATGAGGAATTAAGCATAGTATCTACGCAAGTGCATAGCATTTATAGGGTCTTTAAGAGGCGTACCATCTACATCCGCTATTTTGTAAGCACCTGATCCATAATCTTCAATAACAATATACGGTCCAAGCCAATTAGGACTGAATTTTCCCTTTTCTTCAGGTAAGGCATTCACATTGCGCTGATTCTCATAGAGCACTAAGTCACCCACTGAGAAGGAACGTTGAATAACCTTATCATTATAGTTTCATTGTAGAGTTTTGTGATATGCTTGAATATGCTCAAGAGCATTTATACGCTGTTCATCAAGCATCTCAAGCTGTTGAAGTCTTTGTTCTCTATAGGAGTCATCATCTATTATACCTTTGAGAGAAACTCTAAGTGATGGAATCTCTAATTCTAAAGGCATGATAGCATCAGCACCATAAACAAGATTATAAGGAGTAGTTCCTGTGGCAATTCGTACACTCGTTTGGTAGGCCCAAAGAGCATAGATTAGCTGAGTACTCCAATCCTTACCATGCTTATTCACGGTTTTGCGAAGAATTTGTTCGATTATTTTATTGGATGATTCGGCTTGACCATTTGATTGAGGATAGTATGGTGTAGAAAATCGATGTTTGATATGATATTTCTTGAGGAATTGCTTCATGCCTTTATTCTTAAATGATGTCCCATTATCAGAGATTATAGTGGAAGGTATCCCAAATCGAGAAATAATGTTTTCTAGAAGAAATCGACAAATCACTTCAGCTGTAGTGGAGCGAAGAGGAACAGCTTCTACCCACTTTGTAAAGTAATCTGTTGCAGTTATAATGAAAACATGTCCTTGAGATGAAGGAGGAGAGATTTTACCAATGAGATCCAACCCCCATGCAGAGAAAGGCCAAGAAGCTACCTGAGAACGGAGTTCTTGGGCAGGAGCATGAATCAAATTATTGTGTTGTTGGCATTGATGACATTTCTTAACAAATGAAAAAGAATCCTGCTGCATAGTTTGCCAATAATATCCCATTCAAAGTAATCTTTGAACCAAGGATTTACCTCCAAAATGCCCCCCACAGGCACCTGAATGCGCCTCTTCAAGAGCAATAGGGATTTCTGATTTGTTAAGACAGCGAAGGAGAAGACTGTTATAACCCCTTCGGTAGAGAACATTAGAAAGAATGATATACCTAGCAGACAACTTGCGAACTCTAGCCCTGGTGTTCCTATTGGCGGAATCAGGAAAGGTACCATCAGTCAAGTATCTTACGATATGCGAGTACCATTCATCTGAGTCTATGAAGTCGCAACATGTCACCAGGCTGGAATCATCTACAATAGCTGGAGAAGTAAGGTTGCGAATAACAAATTTAAGATCAACCACAGGGTCCTCTAAAGATACAAGAGAAGCCACACATGCCATTGCGTCTGCATGTCAATTATCTTTTCGAGGAATAGGTTCTATGGTGTAAGAATCAAATTTTTGTAACAAAGAGATAGCAAGGTCTTTATATTGTGATAACTTGTCTTGTTTCGCTTGATACAGTCCTGTTACTTGTCTTATAATCAATTGAGAATCTCCAAAAATATGTATGTGTTTTATATTCAAAGCTAAGGCTGCCTTTATTCCTGCTATAAGAGCCTCATACTCAGCAATGTTATTGGTACATAAGAAATTGAGACGGTAAGATAAGGGAATAGACTTTTTTGTAGGAGAAATCAGAACAACACCTGCCCCCGATCCCGTACGACACTTAGAGCCATCAAAGTATAACTCCCAAGTTTCATCTTTCTCTGTACAAAGGATGAAATCATCGAGAAAAGCCTCAGGGTTAGGGAAGGAGAAAGGTGAAGGGGCCTTAGCTAAGTGATCGGTCAACGCTTGCCCTTTAATTGCCCTTTGTGAAACAAATTTAAGGTCAAATTCAGTTAACATCATAACCCACTTAGCTAGGCATCCTGATAAATCAGTTTTAGAGAAAAGATGCTTCAACGGATCAAATTTTACCATGACGTGGACTTCTGAATTTAAGAGATAATGTCTCAATTTCTGAGTCGCAAACACCAAGACCAAGCATTGTCTTTCTATCGTAGAATATTGGGTCTCATAATCGAGTAAGGTACGACTTATATAATAAACCGGACACTCCTTACCATCTTTATCATGTTGTGCCAATAATGCTGCAAGAGCATGAGAGGACGCAGCCGTATAAAGAAGGAAGGGTTTAGAAGGTTCAGCCGGTCGAAGGATAGGAGGATTAGCCAAATACATTTTTAAATCTTCAAATGCTTGCTGACAATCCTCATTCCATTGAAAAGTGATATTCTTTTTGAGAAGTTGAGTGAAAGGAAAAGTACGATCCGCAAGTTGAGATACAAACCTACGAATAGCTTGAATTTTTCCTTGTAAGCTTTTGAGTTGAGACACATTTCTAGGAGGTGGCATGTTGACAATAGCATCTATTTTCTTAGTATCCACCTCAATCCCACGATGCGAAACTATGAATCCTAATAGTTTTCCACTATCCACACCAAAAATACATTTTCGGGGATTCAAGCGCATGTGATATTTATGAATCCTTTCAAAGATTTGATGAAGGATCTTAATATGATCTATGCGAAGAATGGATTTGGCTAAAACATCATCAACATAGTCTTCTAGAGTCTTATGCATGTAATCATGAAAGATAAGGGTCATCACTCAATGATAAGTTGCACCGGCGTTTTTAAGTCCAAAAGGCATCATTATCCAACAAAACGTACCCCAAGGAGTGGTGAAAGCAGTTTTGAATTGATCTTGAGGGTTAATGAAAATTTGATTGTATCCCGAAAAACCATCCATGAAGGATAATAAGGCATGTCCTGCCGTAGAATCAACTATCATGTCAATGTTCGGAAGAGGGAAATCATCTTTTAAAGAAGCCTTAATTAAATCTCAGAAATCGGTACACATTCTTATTTTATTATATGGTTTAGCCACAACGACGATATTTGAAATCCATGGGGAATAATCAATAGGGCGGATAAATCTAGCCTCCAATAACTTTTCAATCTCAGCCTTAACAAGCAGAGCCACCTTAGGATTCATTTTTTGAATCTTTTGTTTCACGGGCTTAGCATTAGGGACTAAGACAATATTATGAGTAACAATCTTAGGATCTATACCAGGCATGTCAGAGTATGTCCAAGCAAAGATCTCGGGGAATTCATGCAATAAATCTTCATATTGTTTTTGTTCATCTTCATCCAAACATTTTCCAATTTTAATAACTTTTTCTTCATTGCAAGGATCCATCTTAACATTAGTGGTGTCACTTATGAGAAGATTACTTTGTTGAGGAGTATCCTTTAGCTGAGGGAATTCTTTCACAATCTCATCGTTATCCGTCTCTTTTCCAAAATAGGCTTCAGTGTTCAAACAATAAGGGAGTCCCCTATTGTGATGATAACGAGGAAGAGTATCATATGCTCCTAAAAATTCAGCTAAAGCATCATCGGTAGGGAAAACATCAAAAGCACAAGCACACGAAGGATCCTCATCAATGTACTCGGGGTGTTGCATTGATAGAGAGGTAGAAATAGCATTAACACTAATACAGGGTCTTCTAGAAGCTTTAGTGCGCTTATAGGGATTATAGCCAAGTCCAAAGGCATGGTTGTGAAGATTATTCTCTAGAGGAACCTTTATTCCTTGTTCATGAGCGCCACAACCATTTCCATGATACCCATGCTTAGCAAAAATGTGAAAACTACGACCATAACGATCAGCCATTTCAGACAGAGAAGGTGGTTTTTCATAAGACAAAGAATCAAACTCTTCAGAATTAGAAGTGCGAGGAGAAGAAGTTTGAGAAGCGGCCACAAAGTTATTACTCATAGGTTTAGGTAGTGTTGATTGATTTTTAGCTTCTTCCTTCTTTTCAGCTTTAAGCTCTCTAGAAGGAACCTTATATTCACCTACAAAGGTAGGATTAAAATCAAGGGATCCCCAATCGTCGTCTGCGAGAATCTTTTCAGGATCAAAATCCTTCTTATGTGTAGTTTCATGTCGAGAAGAGTCTTCTTCAGGAGCTCCAGACTCATCCAAAGAATTTTGATCATCAGAGAGTGAGGATTCACCGATAGGTATCTTGTTTAAAGAGTCACCACTAGACGAGGGTGGCTTAGAGGCACCCCCTTTGGAAGTAGATGTTTGCAAACAAGCTTGAAAATTGGTATCACCTATCAAGGTATATGTCTTATTGTTGTAGATAAACTTAACTTGTCTATGCAATGTAGAGGGGACAGCTTGCATACTGTGAATCCAAGGTCTCCCTAATAACAAGTTGTATGTTAGATTTCCCGACATAACATGGATAGGAGTAGGCAAAGTAATAGGCCCCACTGTGATGGGTAAGGTGATAGTACCTAATGAAGTTTTAGCCACATTATCAAAGCCTCGAATAGGATGAGAGTCTGGCTCAATTAGAGATGTATCCACATTCATCTTATGCAAAATATTAATGCTACACATATTAAGACTAGAGCCATTATCTACTAGTGTTCGTCTTATAGCAGTGTCTTTCATGATAACCACAATCATCAAGGGATCATATTGATGTTGGATTTCACTAGTAGGCAACTCATCTTGGGTAAACACAATTTGAGCTTTAGGATTCATCACAGAGTTGACCAAAGATGCTATATTACTAGATGTATTCGGTGGAGGAACATTCAAATCTTTCAAGGCATCTTGTAACATTCCATGATGAGCAGAAGAAGTTTGAATCAAATCCCAAAGGGATATCTTAGAAGGGGTAACTTTAAGTTGTTCTATGAGATCATATTCCTTACTAAGAACTTGTGAAATACGTGGAGCTTGCGGAAGAATTGGTTGAGAATTCAGAAGAGAAACTAGAATAACAGGAGGAGGACTAGGCTGCCTATTATTTCTAGTATGATAAGTATGGGCAACCGCATGATAATTCTCTCTAGTTATTTGCTTGGCATAACTATAAGGACTTATAGGTTTTCTTCCTTGCACAGTGATGATTGGTTTATTCGGAGTACGAAAGGAATCATGATCATACCCTCCTTGGACAGTAAGGAGAGGTGGAAGGATAAGCACCTTGGACTTCAAAGAGAGGCTTTTTATGCTCATTCAAGTTTATCATGTTAACCAATTTGGAGGTTTTGTTTTTGTTTAGAGATTTCGATAAAGCCACAAAGTCATCAAGAGCATCATCCAACAAAGCATGATCATATCTATTAAAAGGTTTATCTTTTGATTCAAAAGGAGACATCTCCTCATAGAGGGGATTGTTGAAAACAACCATGTTACTAGATTTAGTGGAAGAGTTGATAGGAATGTACCCTTGAGAGGACTCATTCAACTTATCTTTCTCATCACAACAAAATGGCATAGTAACAAGGTTTATGAGTTTTTGGTAAAATGAAGGTTTGGCATCTTTAGGGTTCAAAAACTCATCTAAAGCTTCATCTAATTCATCTTGGCTATACTCATAATAATCATCATAAGCATGAACATTTTGCAACTAAAAGTCGGACATTTTGAAATAAAAATTGCATGAAATTTAAACACACAATGCAAAGAAACACACTCTTTTTTTTTTCTTTTTAATAAAAATGAAATGAAAACACACTAGATCTAGATCTAGATCTAACAAATGCAATGCAAGAAGAAGCAATGATAGATTCACGTTGGGTTCACCAAAATGTGTGGGGGAAAAAGCGAGACTAGGTTATCATGCCCTAATCCTACCTTTTGTCACACATTACGGAATACGAAAGAGCCTAGAGGTATCACACAATTGGCTACTTCTTTTTGTGAAAGAGAGAGCCACGGGCTACCTATTAGGGTTTCTATTCCTTTGTTGTAATTGAAAGGTAAGATTATGCAAGTTCAATTCCTAACCCTAAAATGCAAGTATGAGCTAACAACAAGATTGCAGAATCAAACTTAAACAATGAAAAGCTGTAAACACAAGGATAAAACAAGAATGCAGATGCGTACCCAGAGTCAAAGTTTGACTGAAAATGTTCGGGACGGGGGCGCAAGCGCCACTGTCCTGATTCTGTCCCGGAACTGCACCTGAAACTATTGTTTTGCACTCTAGAAACTATCTGAAATGTTGTCTGTCAGGAGGACCAGGGCACCCATCACCTCTGTCCCAGGGACCAGGGTGCCCAGCGCCCCTGTCCTGGCAGGACCAAGGCGCCCCACACCCCTGTCCTGGTGTTCTGCTCTGCAATTTGATGTGGGGTGCTATCTCGACCTACTTTTTCCGGATCTACAACCTGCGACGTCGTCCGAGTCTCGAAACCTGCACTTATATTTGAAAAAGGTGTTTGGGAGGCTATATAGGGTTTTGCCTTAGTCAAACCCCCACTTCGGTGATTTCCACCTCCATGAATAGCCAAGTTGTATTGTAAAAGTAATGTGTGTGCAGACCTTGTGTGTGTGCAAGGTCTAAAATGCAAGTAAGCAAACTAGAGCAACCTAGAAAGTAAACCCTAATTGCTTGTTAATGATAATGTAAATGCTCTAAATCAAGATGTAAAGTGATCTAAAGCATGAATAAATGAGATATTGAAGCTTATGCAAAGACATGAAAACAACATGAAATCATACCCAACCCTCAAGGGAGGAGTACAAGCCAATCTTCAGTCGGTAATCTCCTATTGTTCTTCAATGTCTTCCAAGCCCTAAATGGATGAATGGAATTGTTAAATGCTTGATAGAGGGATGTTGAAAGTTGTTGAAGTCTTCACAGATTTGCTCTTTTGCTACATATGAGGTCCCTGAAAACAAAATTCGGATTCCTTCAAATGAAGAAAGAGAGCTCTTATGTATGAAACCCTAGGTCGTAATTTCGTCTTTTGGCCGACCTAGAGATTGAATATCCCGCCAATTTCTTGGGGTTAAGCTTTATTTTATGATTGGATCGCGCTCCTAAAATTTTGGGAAAAATGTCCGGGACCGTGTGCACTCCGGGCGCCACAGTCCCGACAACTTTTCACCAAATTTTCAGGGCCGTCAGATATGATGATTTTAGAGAGAATCTCGAAGTTACAGGTGATTTTGAGATGTTTTGACCCCGAAATCAAGCCCCCAAGCTCAGAATAGGGCCTAATTAGGGTTTTTGATTAAGTAGTGTATTGGAAGAATAAAATGAAAGGGGCATGCTTTAATGAAAGGGCCCGACTTTATGATGTGGAAAATGATGAAATAGAACCTTTAGACCTAATTAATTTGATTAATTAAGTGCTAAAGGGGAAATGCAATGCAAAATGCAATTGCGCCAAGGCGGGTGCTAAACTAGGTGTGAAATTGTACTGCTTTAGCAAGTGCGTACAATTTATGACGTTACAACATATACTAATTTCTTTTCTTGCATGCATCCATGAAATTACATTGTGCATTTGATTATGTTTAATATATCTTTAGAAGATTGTGTAAGCACTTCTCATTGTCCTTACACTTGCGGACCAATGATCTCTCTCTTTCTCTTTCTCTAAGGATCCACTCTTCTCTATATTGTGGATGGTGTGAGTTTTATTAGTTGATGCCATTCCTTGTATGAAATTGTTGGTTGTTTTCTCAAGGGTTGTCTCTCATATAAGAGGTGTAAGTCCTTGACTAAAACCTCTTTCACACATGGTAATGTACATCTATAATAAGTTCACCCATCCCTATGGGGATAAAAGTGCGTCATCCTTCATCAATAATCCCTTCCACCTAGCAATTAGAGGAAGGATTGAATTCTTGTTCTCTCCTTTGCTTCATTATAGAAGATTCTATATTTGTCTAAGACAACTCCTCTTGGAGGAAGATGTCTTTTTGAACAAATATATCTTCTCCTCCAAGGATCACCTTTACATTTATATCAAGATATATCTTTTCAACTATCTTATCCTTGCTTGAAGATTAATCCCTCTCTTGCTTGGATCTTTGACATTGTTGCATAATGGATATCTTCTTTGTGTCAAAGGAAGGTATCCTTGTTTTACTTTCTTTAAGATATCAATATTAAACTATGTTGACATCTTAAGGGGGGAGCACCCACACTGCTCCTTTTGTACTATATTTCTCTTGTGCATTGTATCCCTTGAACAATGGGTCATTCTCAAAACTAGAGGGGAGCCTGTTAGAGAGAGATGTCGTCACTTTTCTCTTGTAAAATGGGTCATTCTCGGAACTAGAGGGCAACCTCAAGAGAGATGTCGCCACTTTTCTCTTGTACAGTGGGTCATTCTCAGAACTAGAGGGCAGCCTCTTAGAGTGAGATGTCACTACTTTTCTCTTATATAGGGTGTTTATTCTCAGAACTAGAGCACAGTCTCTTAGAGAGAGATGTCACGCCTTTCTTGACATTTGTAATATACATATCATATAGGTTGTAGAATACTTGGGCATAGAATCCTATGAGGTGCTTCTAACCTCACTTTCACACACCCAATTGAGGTTGAGTGGAACTAACGGTGTTCTCACTCTCTTTTCTTACATGGATCACCTAGACAGACTCTAGGGGCTAGACTTCCATGTCTTTTTTCTACATGGTTCACCTAGATAGACTCTAGGGGCTAGATTTACATGTCCCTTTCTCCATGGATCACCTAGTTTTAGGGACGAGATGTCCATGGTTTCTCTCTTGTTCTCCTTTCTTCTCGTGGATCACCAAAGTGTGTATTCATGTCCTCTCTCTTCTTCCTCTCATGAACTCATAGTTTTACTATTGATGGTTCATGGATGATGTCAACTTTGCTCTTTTATGTGACCACTTATGTTTATGTGATGGCATTTGTCTTTGTGTTTCAATTAGTTGTTTGAGACATTTGAGTATTGAGGTCTCTTAGGCTAGTTGGTTTATGGTCTTGTGTCTTGTTTTTGTTATGTGTATTTTTGTGCTTGGTCTTGTTCTTGTTTGTCTTGTTTTTTTTATGTGTATTTTTGTGCTTGGTCTTGTTCTTGTTTGTCTTGTTCCTTTTTGTTCTGTGTGCTCTTGCATATGTTTGAGTGAGTTAAGATTCTAGGATTTGGGGCTTTGTTCCTCAAGATTAGTGATGTCTTATACTCCTTGTGGTATTTCTCTGTATCTCTCATCTTCATCTCTCTCTTTCTTCTACTGTACAGATAGTATTGGCATAAGCCATACTCCTGCTAAAGTGGGGGCTAAATGTAGCATCATAAAATTGTGACCCTTGCAAACCACATTTGAAGCCCTCACCTTTGCGACTGCATCTCCCTTCTCAATTGAGACCCCTTTCTGCACCTTCACCCTGAGTCTCCTCCCGTTTCAGACCTGATATCACTTTAGGACCTCGTCCAGACCCCAAAATAGGGTAGGATAGGGGCATGACACCCCTGTCCCCCCTTCTTTGGGTGGCTCCAAGATAGGTTGCAGGTGCACAACTGTATTTTCAAATTTATTTTCCATTTGTAGAGATGGAAAAACCCTTTTCGACACGCGGATTTTTCGGAGGACCAAGTACACTTTCAACCTAGTCCTGATGAATTTTCTCTAAATTTGCAGGGCAGATCCGTACCAGTCTAAATATCTCAGATTCAAAGTTACAACACAATCCAAAACTAGTAGCCCCTCATTTAATTCATTTTATCTCTCTTTTCTACATGGTCAGCAAGTCAACATATCCATTTACAAAAGAGGGAAAATAACATTCAAACCCTTGCAATCCACTTCGAATTCACATCCTTATTTCCTTTGGATTTGGATCTACTGGATTTAAGCCCCTCTTTTGAATGTAAAGTTCTCCCAAGTGAAAATCATCCTAGTGACTTCCTTTCCCTCTCCTAGGTGGGGAGTCACTAGGGTTCAATTTTCCACTTTAAAGTTACTACTTATAGTAAGTGTATACACCTAAAAATGGTTTGAAGATAATTAATTAAATAAGCAATTATTTAATTAATCCCCCTTCCCTTCCTAATTTAATTGAATTAATTAGGCAATTTGATTAAATTCTCCCTTTCATCTACTTATTAATAAATCTAAGGATTTATTTAATAGGTTCATTTCAATGGTCCCCTTTGATTAATTAATTCAAATAAATTAATCCTCCCCCCATTTCAATCAATTCTTCTAATCCCCTAATTAATTAAAACAAATCAATTTATGAGTTGTTGAAAATTAATTAGTCTTTTCCTATTATTTGAATTTTTAAATTCAAATTACCCACATGCCTCCTAACTTCTAACCACCCAACCTAACTATCCCTCTAACCTAACCCATTCCACCTAACCTTGGGTATGCCTAACCCTATCCTATCTTGCATATTCTAACCTCCTTATCCTAACCTCCTATGGTGTGGATATTCTTCCCTTGAGACACATGGGACTTTGGCCACATGTCTCCTCTCTTGGACACTTGCCCTCTTATGAGAAAGGCTCCTTGACACTTGTCACCACATAGATGACAAGTGTCCCTTCCTCCAACCTCTTCTCTAACCTCCTCCAATTTCACCCTTGATATCTTCAAACTCAATCTTGACCGTTGATTCCTGCCACCTCACCCTTGGCCTTGGAAATCCTATAAATATCCCCCATTTTGGAGCACAAAGGACCCCATCTCATTTTCATCTTAGGCATTACTATAGGCATATTATCTGAGCATTGTTGTTATCGGTAATTGCATTAGCTTAATTTGATCATTTTCTAGCATAATTGTTGAATCATGTAGCTTAATCAATCTCTTTTCTAGCTTAATTGCATCATCATCATAGCTTAATCATGCATATCTTTAGCTTGATTAGCCTCTTAGATCAATCTAGCATAATCAATCTCATATAGCTTGCATATCATCATCATCATTTCAAATCCTTCATCTAGGTGTAGTCAAGTCATTGGGATTTCTTATCTAGATCTGAGAGCAAATCCACACTCGCATCTCTTAGGAGGTGATAGGTCGCTTTGTCATGGTTCATCTTTCATTTGCTTATTATTTTCTAACCATGCTTGTAATGATCTATTGAGTGTTTGTGTTGTAGCTGTAGGTAACACACTTCAAAGGCACGACATTTTAGCACCCACCGTGGGGCCGGAAATCTCATTTTTGGCCTCTTAGCATCATCAAAATTTCAATCTAGTAGGTTTCTAGACGACTTTGTTCAGAATTTCATACGAGTGCCCTTTTTGTCTCATACGAGCTCCTTTGTGCCCTCGTACGAGCAGGTGAGAATTATCGTACGAATTTTTGCTTTCATGTTTTCAAAACAGATTGCATTTTAAAGTTTTCATGCTTCAATTTGATTATTACTAATTCCAACCATGGTCTGTTTTGGTTTTTGCAGGATGATTGTCGAAGATTATGCTTGTCAAAGTTTTATTTCACCAAAACACAACATGACTACTAATGTATCTATTTTGCAGGTTGCCTAGGAGAACCCAACCAAACTTTGTGTCTTCTTTAAGTTTTCTAGGCACACTTATTTTGCTAATGGTAAATGAACATCTTGCTTTCTATGTTTGAGAAGTTGTCTAAGAGGTAGGAGAGTATGCTCTTGTCCATTTGTACAATCAAAAATCCCGACCCTTGAAGTGCTTCTATGTTTGAGATTTGATTACCTTTAGCAGGAAAAAGTAATCACCCAGTGAGAATGACCCAAGTGAGTATAGCTAGACCTAAGCTTTCCGACTCACTCTAAAAAATAGGCCTCTCGAGATTAAAGTCTCGAGGATGGGATTATTTGAGTTTTCTCTTTTTAGATCTCTCATATCATGCATTTAGTAGGGCCTCGCGGTCTCTATCACGCTTGCGTGACTACTTCTTATTTCGGTACTTTGTAGGGCTATAGGCCTCAATCGCGCTTGCGGGACTACAAGGGGTAATTTCAAATGGAAACCCTTACTATGAACCCTAAGATAGAAGCTACCTGATTCACCTCCGAAAGGGGGATAATCTTTGTGCAAGAGAGATAGTAACTCTCCCAAGACACTTGCCATATCATGCCCCCATTAGCATTTGGAGTCGGATAATACAACGTTGAGAATCCATTACGTGAGACTCAGCGACCGTATTCTGATTAGTTATTGGGTGTGTACCTAAGTTTGCAAGAAAAGGTTTTCTCTCTCAGCCAATTTCCTTAGGATTTAGCATGTTGTGCTTGAGGTCATTTATCATATCACGTGTTTGTCGTGTCTTCATCCCTAAAACAAAAAATTAGACATCTAAAACTAGAAAACGGAAGCAAAACATCAAACTTCATTGACCAAAAATCTGTCCAAACAAAATTTTTGTCTCTATTCCATCCTCAGTCGTATGAATTTGTTAGTTTTTCATACAAAGCATCTAGTTTATTCTCTATTCCAGTGAGAACTATCGTACGAGTCAGCTTAGCAGAGAATTTTATGTCATCTTTTATCATCTGGTCTAGTGGGAATTGTCGTACGAGTTAGTTTAGTAGAGATTTTTGTGTCATATTTTGTCGTTTGGTTCTGTGAGAAAGCTCGTACAAGTTTATGCATTTGTCATGTGAGATTTCTAGTTTATCATATGAACCTGTCTAAATTGTCATTCGGAGTTGTATAAGGTTTCGTACAAATTTCTGTCTCTGTCAGTCCAGAGTTGTCTTCTTGCATGTCTTTTTCAGATCTGTCATGTTTGCTTGGTCAATTTATAGTGAGCATAAACACCTATTATCTGTCATTTTGTGCTTAGATTGTCTTCTTGGTTTGTGTTGATATGTGGCGACTGATTAGCAAAGTACTGTACACTCAGCACGTACATTTTTTTGGACATTTTTTGTTGATGAAAACCAACATTGTAATAAAACCCTAAAAAGGCCGACTTTGTTTGTTGCCCTAAAAACGCATGTTATAAGTGGTTGGGCATTGTAAGGTTGATGTACTATTTTTGCTGGATAATAAGAAAGATTGGATGACTGTGTATGGTGGACGTAACCCATTTTGGGTGAACCACGTTAAATCTTTGTGTTATCTGTGTCCTATTTTATTCCTTTATCTTTTGTATTTAAATCTGCATAAAATTGTTAGTTCATATTTGCTTCGGATCTACTTGAAACCCTAACAGTTCGTTGGGTCAAGTTATCATCTATCAAATTAGATTCTAGAAATAGACACCTCAATATTTTCAAGTATTCGCCTTCAACAAGTTTAAGATCTAAACATCTCAAAGTGCATTATCACCCTCTTTGATAAAATGATTACTCAAAACATAGTTTCTCATCAAGATCTATCATCCTTTATCACGAAAATACAACATTTGGTTAGGACAACCTTGTCCCACATCATAGGATATATCATTCCTATTGGACTTGGTTTTATCAAAATCATCATCATTGCACTCCAAAATTGAAGATCGAAAAACTTGCAAACTTTTAAACACTTGAATCATCTTTTCGTGTCATATCACTCTATCACATTTACATTGATAGCTGATCACTTATCGAAACAACTTTTAGACAATCGAATCCTTGCACAACATTTAACACACGTGTATGCCTATTTTAACTAGAGTGCATAGATGAAATATTGCTGAAACAAAAATTGAAACATTTGAAATAGCTGAAGATCATAACAACATGAAATACCAAAGCAAAATACAAGAAGAAGACATAACAAGCCAACATATTAGAGAAATCAAACAAGTCCAAAATCAAAAGACAACTATGTCAAAACCTCACAAGGACTCAAGTGCATCTCCAAAGAAAGGTGGCTCTTTTATGCAACTCTTAAAGAGATCCCTAAAGGATTTTGCTGAGGAAGATCAAAATCGTGCACCTATGTCTAGCAATGGCTCATCCCCTCATAACCAAATTGACTCTCCAAAAGCATCTATTCTTACACCTCTTGAAAACTTGCAAGAACCTTCCATGGCATCCTCACCAAAAAATACACCCAAGGATGAAGTTCCCCAAGGGATATCCATAATGGCCATCAAACCTATTTCAGAGGATCCTATTCAAAGCCCATCTCCTTCATATCTAAGCATTGATTCCTTGCAACATCCCCATAACGCTCCCTTGCAAATTGAAGTCCTCATTCATAGAACACTCATTTAAACGTGTCCTAATAGATGGAGGAGTTAGCTTAAACATTTGTTCATTGAGTCTTGTCTATGCTCTAGGTTATTCAGAAGATGCAGTTGATCCCCACAAAAAGATCACCATCAAAGCCTATGATGAAGAAGAGCATTCCTCTAAAGGAATTGTGATATTACCCATCAGAGTGGTACCTTTGTAGAAAAAGATAGCATGCCAAGTTCTAGACTTGGAATTACCATACAACATTCTCTTGCAAAGACCATGGATACATGACATATAGGCTATTCTATCAACATGTCATCAATGCCTAAAATTTCCCTACAATGGGTAGGAAATCACGATCTCAATAGACTCAAATCCATTGCAGTGTTGTAGTAATCTAAAACCAGCTCAAGAGATCATTGTTTCACATAATAGAGAGGCAACATCTTCAAGTGCACAATCTAAGGAACAATCATTTGCATCAATTTTGTCAAGCATGGAAAAACAAATGCAGCTAAGAGATTGAGGGAACGAAGAATATTTGCTATCATGGAAAAACAAACAAGAGCAACTTGAAATTGATAGGGAAGAAGCAAATGTAGGTGTCGATGTAGTTCATGCGTATGTAGGACAAATGTTAGGAACTAGCCCACTTGAATCAGAATCACATGCGGTTGACTTGGACTTAATTGAGGATGATGAGGAACTACTTGCATGAGGTCATTCTAATGAGAGTATTATTCTAGACATTGAAATGCATATCAAAAGCTCTAACATCTCTTTCATGACCCCTAATATCTTTGAAAAAATTCAACTTGAAGATCCTTTGCCCTTAATCCATCCTGAACTTATGGACTGGCAAAATGAAAGACATACTACCATTTATAGCTTTCCTGATGACCATGCCATATCCTTATATCTTAATGAAATCAAACTCGTAACAACTTTCACCAGAAATTTTGCTAACGTATCTTCGAATCAAGTGGGTGCCAAATCTCCTAGTCGCAAAAGTGAAAATAAAGAAAACAATATGAGGTCTGATGCTGAAAACCATTTCTTGGCAACATTAGATTGAGAAAAAGTAAAAAGAAAGGATGCATCTAATGGTGAAAACCTCCTTGATGTGTCCGAAGATGGGAGATTTGACACCTTACCTGAATACTATCAAGAGAGGTCATCTATCCTGATGGAATCGACAGAGGTAGTTACCATTGGCACAACTGATCTATATCCAACAACTTCTCTATCAGAACTAGCAAGGCAAAAATATTTGGAACCCTTCAAAAGATGGCAAATGATTTTTTCCTGGTCATATGCAAACATTCCAAGGTTAGATCCATATCTTATAATACATCACCCGAATATCAGTCCAGGAGCAGGCATCAATAATGCAACACAACATGGACCAAGAGCAAGCATTCTATTCATCACACCACAAGGTCATACAATTCCAAAAGCATACAAATTAAGCTTTCCATGCACCAATAACATAGCAAAATATGAAGCTTTGGTTACAGATATCAAAATGGCTATAGAATAGAACATTACACAACTTCAAGTCTTTGGAGACTCTCAGCTCATCATCAATCAAATCAATGATGATTATCAAATAAAAGATGAAAATTTAATGCCTTATAAGAAGATGGTTGAGGATATCAAGAAATACTTTGTAGAAATATTTTTTTAGCAGATTCCAAGGAATGAAAACAAAGCAGCAGATGCCATGGCAACACTTTCTTCTCTACTTCAGATACAAGAAAATCAAGAGCATTACGAATTCCTAGTGGAAGAGTTGTTTTGCCCTGCTCATAATTGTCTTGATTCCCAAACTATCTATCACCTTGTTGGGCATGATTCCTCCCGCTATGGCCAAACATACACATACTTGAAAGATAATTTCCTCCCTCCTGCCTTATCAAAAAACCAAAAGAGAAACTTTATTTGCCAATCCTCCCATTATACTCTTATCGCGAATACCCTGTTTAAGCGAGGTCTGGACAATACTCTTTTAAGATGTCTCAAACAAGAAGAATCTGAGAAGGCCTTACATGAAGTCCATAACGACATTTGTGGAACTCATTCAAGTGGGCTTACCCTTTCAAAAAAACTCATATGCTTGGGCTATTATTGGCCAGCTATGGAACGAGATTATTTTTGGATAGCTAAAACATGCAAACAATGTTAGATCCATGGAAATTTGATTCATGCACCAGCATAAGAAATTCATGCTTTGGCAACATCTTGGCCTTTCTACCAATGGGGTCTTGATCTAGTAGGAAAGATAAATCCTTCTTCATCCAATGGTCATAAATTCATCCTTGTAGCTACAGAGTATTTCACAAAATGGATTGAGGCAGTACCTCTCATCAATATCACAGGAAAACAAATTGCTGGATTTATCTTGAACTACATCATCTATTGCTATGGAATACCCATGACCATTGTCACTGATAATGGGTGACCATTCAAGAACCAAGATGTCCAAGAGCTATGTGAGAAATTCAATATCCAACACAGATTTTCAACACCCTACTATCGACAAGGGAATGGGCAAGCAGAGGCATCAAACAAAACCATTCTGAAAATCCTCAAAAAGACCATTAATGATGCTGGAAGATATTGACATATTCAATTGAACCCTTCTCTATGGGCCTACCGTACTAGTATTCACACGTCAACAGGTGCCACACCTTTCTCTCTTGTCTATGGATCAAAAGCAATTCTACCAATAGAAGTAGAGATACCTTCTCTACGAATATCATTAAAAGGTCTTATCCCAGATGAAGAACAACGAGTATCTAGATTGCAGGAGTTAGAAGTAATCCATGAACAAAGACAAAATGCCATTGATCATTTAAAGGTATATCAACAAAGAATGTGTGGAAGTTATAATCACAAGGTCAAACCACGAACCTTTTAAATTGGGGAACTAGTACTAAAGGAAAATCCACGCAACCAAGCGAATCGAGAAAAGAAAGGAAAGTTTGAACCAAACTGGTTAGGTCTGTTTATGGTCACAACAGTATTTGGGTTAGGAGCATATCAGCTATCAACACGGGATGGGGATCAGCTCAAGGAACCCATCAATAGCATGCATCTGAAGAAGTTTTTATGTCTATAAAATCAGCAAAATCCAAAAATAGTGAAAAAGCAACAAAATCCAAAAACAATGAAAAAGTAGAAAAATCCAAAAATAGTGAAAAAGCAGAAAAATCCAAAAACAGTGAAAAAATAGAAAATACAAAAACAGTGAAAAACAATGGAAAAAAATCAAATATGAGAAAAAGTGCAATAAAAACATATGGTGAAAACTTGGCAAACAGGCGCTATCTATCCGCTAGCTCTTCCATCTATTGGTTCATGCATCCTTCCGTTTGCATTCATTTTTCCATCAACATTGTTCATATCCATAATAAAGCCTTTGTACATACGCAGACATCACAAATGGCTTCTCGTCATGGTTTGGATCATTGGGTATATCATAATGAATTTGTTTCTAGACTTGGGGCAAAATCCTGAACCTAGCCGGGGGCAAAATTATCGATCATTTTGAGCTTAATCAAACAGGAAGAACAATAGTTAGGCAACTCTTATAAAGTGAAAACTGAGACACATCCAATGTTGAACATGAGATCAAATTGTCAATTGTGAAACTATCACATGTCAGTCTAAGCACCACACACTTTTCAATGGATGATATGATATCTTTTGGATAATGATTTTAACATGCTTGTTCAACTTTTCTATCTTGATTTTCGCTATCATGATTTCTGAGTGACTCCATGATGTCTCTGACTAGAGGAACAAAGAAGGAACATGATGTTTTTCTTGTCTGTTGTCTATAAGTTAATCATTAATATGTGAAAATTTGTCATAGGACATGATCATCAGAGTATCATCGAAGACATTTCCGATTTGCGTATAGAAATGGTTAATACTGCCCGTTTTATGCAAGCAACACTCAGGTCATCTTGGTTCAATTATACCTCGATGCTTGTACTAACTTGCAATATCAAAATCCAGGAAAGTAGTGCTCTGGTCATCATGGTTTAATTATACCATCGATGTTTGCACTCACTTCCCACATTTTAAAAAGCTCAATGATGACAAAACGCAATAACCCAGTGACTGGTCCTGTCGTAGCTTTGCATTTTCATTTGCATTTAGCTTGCATTTCATTCTTGCATGGGATCCCACACGCTCATTTTATCCAAGGTTAAATCTATCGCACGAATCATCGTAAGTGTATACACAATCAGACTAATGACTCATCTCTCTCCAAATATTGTCGACCCAACACAAATTTTATGTTACCCCCTCAACAGAACCAACATCAGCATATTTGAATCTTTCTACAACCTAATATCAACAAAATGTCAGTTCTTTATCCAATCAACCTTATCAATTCTACCAATTGATCGCATCTAATCTATCCTATCATGTCTTATATAGGATGTATCTTTCCTCGAACCAGACATTCTGATCAAGTCTTATATAGGATATATCGTTCCTAAAACTAGATGTTTTTATAATCTTTGTCTTATACAGGAGGTATCATTCTTGAAACCAGACTGAATCTCAATCTTATCAATCTAATCAATCAATCTATATCAATCATCGAGAACTACATCGCCGTGATTGTAGAACTCACACTTTCATCAACCACAGTTGCAGAAATCGAATCATTTCTAATCAGGATATCAATTTCGCAAAAAATCACACACTCCAAAGGTCAATTATCTCAATTCATCTCCCGAGGGGGTATCATCATACCACAATTTATCAATCAATGTCTAGGGCATCCTATCGAACCAATATCATCATCAAAATGAGATTATTCTTTGAATCAACGCGTCATCACACATTGCTTCAAAGAGGGGCAAAATGTATACACCTAAAAATAGTCTGAAGATAATTAATTAAATAAGCAATTATTTAATTAATCCCCCTTCCCTTCCTAATTTAATTGAATTCATTAGGCAATTTGATTAAATTCTTCCTTTCATCTACTTATTAATAAATCTAAGGATTTATTTAATAGGTTCATTTCAATGGTCCCCTTTGATTAATTAATTCAAATTAATTAATCCTCCCCCCCATTTCAATCAATTCTTCTAATCCCCAAATTAATTAAAACAAATCAATTTATGAGTTGTTGAAAATTAATTAGTATTTTCCTTTATTTGAATTTTTAAATTCAAATTACCCACATGCCTCCTAACTTCTAACCACCTAACCTAGCCATCCCTCTAACCTAACCCCTTCCACCTAACCTTGGGTTTTCCTAACCCTATCCTATCTTGCACATTCTAACCTCCTTATCCTAACCTCCTATGGCGTGGATATTATTCCCTTGAGACACATGGGATTTTGGCCACATGTCTCCTCTCTTGGACACTTGCCCTCTTATGAGCAAGGCTCCTTGACACTTGTCACCACAAAGATGACAAGTGTCCCTTCCTCTAACCTCTTCTCCAATCTCCTCCAATTTCACCCTTGATATCTTTAGACTCAATCTTGACCGTTGATTCCTGCCACCTCACCCCTGGCCTTGGAAATCCTATAAATGTCCCCCATTTTGGAGCACAAAGGATCCCATATAATTTTCATCATAGGCATTGTTACTATAGGCATATCATTTGAGCATTGTTGTTATAGGCAATTGCATTAGATTAATTTGATCATTTTCTAGCATAATTGTCGAATCATGTAGCTTAATCAATCTCTTTACTAGCTTAATTTCATCATCATCATAGCTTAATCATGCACATCTTTAGCTTAATTAGCCTCTTGAATCAATCTAGCATAATCAATCTCATATAGCTTGCATATCATCATCATTTCAAATCCTCCATCTAGGTGTAGTCAAGTCACTAGGATTGCTTATCCAGATTTGAGAACAAATCCACACTCGCATCTCTTAGGAGGCAATAGGTTGCTTTGTCATGGTTTATCTTTCATTTGCTTATTATTTGCTAACCATGCTTGTGATGATCTATTGAGTGTTTGTGTTGTAGCTCCAGGTATCACACTTCACAGGCATGATAGTAAGTTTTCATTTGAGCACAAAATGGTGCAAAATTCTCCATGAAGCTTTTGGTTGTCTAGATAAGCATTCTGATAAAGTTAGGTCACGAGATTACAACTTGTTTCGAAAATATTAAATTTTCCATTTTGGAGGGGTCCAATGAAAGGTTTAAATTTGATTTTGAGGACTTTAGAGGCCTTGAAACACCTAGAAAATTGGGTATAAACAACAGAGCGATTTATGAGGCAATAGAGCACTTCGCGAGCTTTCCGACACTTCAAACAGTTCATCAATAGGACAAACGGTTTTCAAGTTATGGTCTTCAAAATTTTGTACTCCTGAAATAGGAAATATAAAATACATTGGACACATAAATGAGCTGTAAAAAGGGAGGGACACATCATAGGGCATCTAAAAGGGAGATAAGGTCGGCCACACCTTATTGGGTGGTTTTAGCCCATGGTTTTGTAATACCGTTTGATGATTTCTTGTATTGTATCTCCTATATATGAGGTGTGTGAGATAGAGGTTGTGTGCAAGAATATTATGGCTATTGAGTTACCTTTGAATCTTTGATTAGTGGTACTCCTACAAAGAGCTTTTTCTGCAAGTATATTGTAATATGTTTTTATTGCTGAATAATATATTGGGTGGCTTTTGGAGTGTGGGGTTTTTCTCTAGAAAGGGTTTTCCCCACATAAATCAGTGTGTTATGGTTTGAATGTTATTATATCTATTTTTGTTTTCCATAACTATTGTGATGATCTGTGTAAAAAATTTGCATTACCCTCCTCTCGAGGTTAGTGTAGGAAGTTGTTCCACTACTTAACTTCCTTACAAGTGGTATTAGAGCTTGATCACCTTTGGTTTTAGTTGTGGGTTGTTGGGTTTTTTGAACTAATCCAAATTTGAGTAGGAGCTTTTGCAGAGGACACTTTTTGATCTTGTTGTAGAAATTTTTAGATGGCAAGTTTGTCAGGGAAAATAGAGGTGGAGAAATTTAATGGAACAAATTTTAAGATGTGAAAGTTGAAGATGGAAGATTTACTAATAGATTGAGGTCTATGGGATGTTGTTGATGAGAATGTCCAAATGCCCTCAAATCCTACTGCGGTGGCTGAGTATGATGTTATGGATCGAAAAAGCCAAGGGTCTAATCTGACTGTGCTTGGCAAACTCTGTTTTGATCAATTTCCACGAAGAAAACAATGCAACAAAGCTATGGACTAAGATTGGTGAAATATATCAAGCGAAATCTGTATTAAATAATATTTTCTTGAGGAAGAAATTGTATTCCTTGAAGATGGAAGAGGGTGGACGAATTGCAGACCACCTAGAAGCATTCAATATGTTGGTGGCTCAATTAGTATCATTCGGTATTAAGATGAAGGAAGAGGAGAAATACCAGATCTTGCTTTGTTCTTTGCCTGATTCATGGGATTCTCTTATTATGGCTATCGGTAGTACTAGTGTGTGCCCTATTTGGTGAAGAGATGTGGAGGAAGGTATCCTTGAGTTCAAAGGAAGCCCTAACTGTTCATGGAATACCTAAGGAGAAAGGAAAGAAGAATGAGAAGCACGATAAGTCCAAATCGAGAGGGAGACCGAAATCTCCTGCAAAGTCCAAAGTCATTTGCTGGAATTGCGGTAAACCAGGTCACATTCATAAGGACTACAAAGAAGAAAAGAATAAGAAAAAGAAGAAGATGTTGGCATTCTACACTCTAATGAGAAATGAAGGTGTTGTCATTGATGGAAACTTACCGGCAACCTTTTGGCAACCTTGCAATCTTCAGGCACCGGCATCGGCACCGGTACTGATAGATAGCTTACTAGCAGCGGCAATAATGTTTACCGACATCCTAGCCGACAGGATTTTGCTTATTATATTTTTTATTTAATTGTAATATCTTTTTGTAAGCCGACAAGGCGTATTATAATAAGACTCATATATAAGTATGAGATCTTATAGATCATTTTGTGTGTGCGTGTGCGGACATGGTTAGAATATTGTAGAAGTAATGTGCGAATATTAAGGTAGATATTGTTCAAGGGTTTATGGTTATTGCATGAGCTTAAACCGGTACTGAACCTGGCATAGAAGATGCTGAACTGAAGTAGTACATTATATTGGATTTGCATAATCCATTTTATAAGTCAGTGAGACTTCCTTTTGTAATTAAGTAGTGAGCTTTAGGCAGTTGGCCTTCCTACATGTGCAGGCCCCTATTGTAAGTAATATCCATTCATTGGCCAGTGAGTGAATATTGTAGGTCACAAATCCCACCGAGGTTTTTCCCACACCGGGTTTGCTCGCCAAAAATCTTGTGTTATGGTGTGCTTTCTATGTTGTGTTTATTGTTCATATTTACTGCATTAATTCTTGTTTACCGATACACTGTTTTGGAATGCAATTTATTTAATAAGTTCAGAAAATCTATTTACTAGTTAGATACTGATTCACCCCCCCTCTCAGTAGCTTTGGGAATCCTAACAATTGGTATCAGAGCCTGGTCCTCTCTTTTCAAAATCCTAAAGAGCTTGAGGAAGATTCTGACACCGATACAGATGGATAACTTGAGAAAGAAATTAGAAGGAGCTCTTGCAGACTATGATGTAGAAAAAATGAAGAATATCAAACTTGAAGATGATCTGAAGGCTGCACAGGAAGTCATTCAAGGACTTCAAGAAAATCTTACTATTGCTAGAAACAAAAGAAGAGAACTTCATGAGAATATACAAAATGATGATGATGAAAAGGAAACTCTTAATGACCTTGTGGGCAAGATGAAGCAAGAAAACATGACCTTGAGAAATGAGATGCAAGATATGACTATGAGATTTTGTAAAGACACTAAATACAGAAAGAAAAATGAAGATGACTTGGCTAGGAGAATCAATGATGCTGGAAATGAAAATCTAAGACTCAGTCATGAAAATGATATGTTAAAGATAGATCTGATTCACTTGGAACATGATAAAACTGAACTCATGAGACAAAAGGATTTCTTGGAAAATGAGTTGGCTACTGCAAATCAATATAAAGAGAAATTCAAGAAAAGTTCAGAAGAACTTGATGATATGCTGAAAAGTCAGAAACCTATGGAGACACTAATGGACTTGGATTTGAAGTTGGTGAAAGCTCCAGTACTACAAACAATCATGATCACAGTAAACCGGTAAGACAGCCTAGTGCCTACAAATTTAATGGGAAATGCTTTAACCGTAACAAGTATGGTCATAGAGCAAATTGGTGTAGATCTAGAAACTATCAGAACATTAATGCACCCACCGGTGAATGTTTGAAATGCAACAAAATTGGTCATAATTCAGAAAACTGCAGAATGAATGTAAGATGTTATGTTTGTGGAAGATTTGGACACTTATCTAATCAATGCAGAACACAAACCGACATAGGATATGGAAAGGCTATTCAGAAAAACAATGTGACTTGTTATGCTTGTAACAAGATTGGACATATTGCAAAGTTTTGTAGAAGTAAGGCATCACCGACAAATAACAAAGGACCCAGTTTGAAAGGAAAAGAGAAGGTTGAAGAGGTAAAGCAATAATTTTCAAAACAATGGATTAGAAAGATAGATCAGAGTGTTGATAAGACTATTCCTCCACCGGTAGAACAGAGTATCACTCCACCGATAGGAGATTCCTCATCCAACTGAAAGATAACCTTTGGGGGTATTGCAACAAATTGAAAATCATGCATGTTTACCCTCGGTTGATGGTGAGAAGATGAACTTCTTCTTTACCGACAGATGTGTTAAGTTTCACTTAACCGACGAGCATTTATTATGGTAGTTGAAAGGAAAAGTATTATAAAAATGTGTTTTTCACTCTTTTTCACTCACCGAGCATTCAAATTTCCTAAGAGCATGAAAAACCAGAGCGAAGGCATCCACAACAAGAAGTGAAGCAAAATCTTTCAAGCATCCAAACCTAAAGGTAGATTAAGGTATTTATCAATGGCTTCCTCCTTTGCTCCTGAATTCATAACAAACCCTACTGTTATTGAAGTGATTAAACACCCTAGGCCCATATTCAAGATCATACCCGAAGTAGCGAAGCAGGATGATACCCTAGGTGCATTCTCTAAAATACCTAAAGGAGTTGCATATGCAGAAGACCCTAGGATATACATACATTGTCATATTGAGGAACTAGGTGCTGATGAAATCATGAATATGTATAAGACTGTCATTTGTGATGAGAATGGTGTTGTGAAACCGGAACATAAGATCATAGAAACCCTAGGTTTTGTGGAAATACTTGATATTCCGGATTTCCCTAAGGAAGTTGTGAGGATTGTACTTAGTAGAGTTCATGGAGAATTCTTTTGGCTTGATTCTATTCATAAGATCACTAGAGAAGTAATAAAGGCAGTGATTGGCTTACCTTCCATCGGTAGCAGGTCTGACAAAACTAAGAAAGTTTCAAATAACATTGTGATGACATTAACTGGTGCAACCCATGACAACAGATCCTTAAGAGTTAATGATGTGAAAGACATAAATGTCAGATTCATTAGCATGATACTAGGATACAAAACTACACATGCTAA
The DNA here is from genome assembly GCF_030272615.1 of Cryptomeria japonica. Taxonomy (NCBI): domain Eukaryota; kingdom Viridiplantae; phylum Streptophyta; class Pinopsida; order Cupressales; family Cupressaceae; genus Cryptomeria; species Cryptomeria japonica. The sequence goes on along the minus strand of NW_026729442.1, from coordinate 31,159 downwards.
CAGATTGAACTCTATTTCTAGTTTATGTATCAAGAGTGCTTATGATATGGTGAATAGTAATGCTAAGATAGATATATGTGAATGGTTGAAGGATGAATTGATTAATAACTTGAAGAAAATTAAAGGTGATAAGAAAGGTACTTTCAGATTTGGTAATCTACTTGTGTGCCTAATGATATATATTACAAAGGAAGTTCCCAGTATAGGCAGGAAAGAATTTGGCTTTGACATACCGGTAGGTAAACAACTATTGGATATCTTTACCAACATGGGAATTGACAGGGAAAATAATATAACTGAATATTTCCAAGCATTTAAGGCTAGAATAAAAACAAGGGAAAGGCTACCTCAGAACATTGTTGACAAATATCAGAATGAAATTTGTTTTGTGATTAAGAAGGATGAAATCTGGATGGAAGCAGTTCTTCCTAGAACTATTTGGGTTACAAAAATGAGTTATGAGGCTGATGTAAACATAATTGAGACATATGCCAAAGCCCTACTTGAAGCCCCTAGAGAACCGAAAGAAAACATTTTTGGTAGTGCAGAAACCATAGAAAAAGGTGTGGAAACATTGAAACAAAGAAAGAGAAGAGAAAAGAGCATCAAGAATTATTCTAAACAGGCAAAGGAAATTAAAGAAAACATCCTGAATATCACTAGTATCAAGGAAAGTGATTTGGAAGGTTTACAACTAGAGGCTCATCTCTCATCGGTTGGTTCATCTTCAGATAGTGAAATCCTAGCTGAATTCATAAGAGTTGATAGGAAGAGAAAAAACTCACCGGTACCCTCTCCTCCTCCCAAGAAAATGAGGACAACAAGGCAGAAGCAACAAGCAGTAAGGCCTCCATCTAACAAGCTAACACCTAAAAAGAAGAAGGAAAAACAGGTTATCTCTCCTCTTGACAATCTTTTGAATGAGATTACAGATGATGGAAACTTATCTAATGTAAGTAAATTGTATGATATTTTTTCAAATGAGGAAAAGGAAAGCATAGAGAATAGTATCATTCTACACCTAGATATCTACAATAAATTTTTGATAGAGGCTGTAGATGATCTGTCCAGTGACTTGTATAGATGACTTGATGCCAAGAGGCTAGCTATTATGGAATTGGATAAGAAAATAAAAATTGAAAAGCTACTTGTTGTACACCCAGTTAAATCAGTAGAAGAAATTGATGAGTTAATAGTGAGGCTAACAAGACAGTATTTTCCAGTGGTCACCGACATGTATCTTTAATGGCAGGTAGAGTAAATGAAATCATTGAAGAGACAGGAGATAAATGGGATATCTTCTTTGTGGTAAAAGAAAAACAAGAAGAGCTTAAAAGACCCAAAACTTTTAAGTTATACCAAAAGGACAAAGATAAAGGTAAAGGCAAGGGAGGTGGACTACCCAACATAAGAGTGACAGACAATTTGCCACCACCTCCTTCTATTACTCCACTGGCTGAAACTATTGACACACCGACAACTGAGGATATGGAGACTACACATGAAGATACAAATCCTGATTCTGAAGTTTTATACATAATGAATATTGATACACAAGAGGTCAATATTGTGGTTGATAAGGAAACCACTGGTGTGAAAGAAGATGTTGCTACTGAGCAACCGAATGACATTATTGGAACACTAGCTGATAATGTTGAGATTGAGGTTGAGACACAACTTGAACAAACTGAAAAATCAATTGATCCCCTGGTTACTGGCATGGATACTGACAATACCACCAATGCAAACATTGAAAAACCTACAGAGTTAGAGAAACCAATAGATAACATGGAGAAACCAGTTGAGAAATCGACAGTGAATACCACTGAGACATCATCAGAAAAACCGGCAGTAGAGAGCACATTGAAACCCACTGAGGTACAGGATGAGAAACAGGAAGAGAAAAAGGTTGAGTCATAGGTTCATACAGAGACAGTGCCCCTAGCAATAGCTGAGAAGCCTAAACCTTTGCTGATAGAAATGTAGACACAAACTGACCTACCAGAGGTCAATACAAGCAAAGAGGTTACGCACACCGACGGAATGCAGATTGTAAGTTAGTTGGACAATCATCTGGTTCTTCCATGACATAATTCAGACCAACTAATGTAACAGAGGTATTATTGGATTCAATTAAGAAAATCACATAGTGTAATGCACTAGCATACAAGGCTATTGATGATACCATTCCTATTCTAAAATTGATTGCACCCAAGTGCAATGTGGAAAATAAAGATTCTTTAAGTCAATTAGACACATTGTCTAAGTATATCACAGGCAACATATTGACAGTTGACCAGATAAATGAGGAAACATTTAGAGAGAAAATGCATAAGGAAAAAGAGAAATTCTTTGATGAGACAATAAAGAAGTGCATGGGACACATTGACACCCTCCTACCGACACTAAGCAAAACAATAATGGAGTTTAAGGAATTGTATAGAGACACATGTAAGACAAATCTCTTGATAGTAGATATTGATAAGGAGATCAGTAAAGTACAGAAATAAATAAATGATATAGCTGACAACATCATTGGCTCCTTCGAACCAATGTCAGTTATAGAGAAGGCGATAGCAGGTTTTGAGGAAAAACTTAAAAAATTGGAGAAGGAAAAGGAAAGAATAAAACACAAGGCAAAAGATCTAATATGTAGACTCAATCCCAAATTGGATTACCTCATCTCTTTAAGGAAAGAAATATCAAAGGCACTTATTCAAGGACTGAAGACACCGGAAGAGCAAATGCATCACCTCACTGGTATAATTCAAAGAACAGAAGCAACATTGAAGGACAGTGACAGGTTCATTGAGAGCCTGAATTTAGTATTAACAGACCTATTTTAGATTGTAGCCAATCAGGTACATGGTTCTAACTGATAACTACACTCAGTTGACATTTTGACAACCTTTGTCATTGATGTCAAAGGGGGAGTAATAGACTGAGAAAAATGACTCCCAGAAGAGATCATCTGCTCAAGGGGAGCACACAGTTTTGGTAAAATTTTTGGACTTCAAATTTCTGGATACAATTTTTAGATTTTTCTCATGAGTGTTGCCATCAATGCCAAAGGGGGAGATTGTTGGCATTCTACACTCTAATGAGAAATGAAGGTGTTGTCATTGATGGCAACTTACTAGCAACCTTCTGGCAACCTTGCAATCTTCAGGCACCAACATATAACTTACCGACAGTGGCAATAATATTTACCGGCATCCCAACTGATAGGATTTTGCTTATTATATTTTGTATTTAATTGTAATATCTTTTTGTAAGCCAACAAGGCGTATTGTAATAAGACTCATATATAAGTATGAGATCTTGTAGATCATTTTGTGTGTGTGTGTGTGTGTGTGGAGACATGGTTAGAATATTGTAGAAGTAATGTGAGAATATTAAGGTAGATATTGTTCAAGGGTTTATGGTTATTGCATGAGCTTAAACCGATACTGAACTTGGCATAGCAGATGCTGAACTGAAGTAGTACATTATATTGGATTTGCATAATCCATTTTGTAAGTCAGTGAGACTTCCTTTTGTAATTAAGTAGTGAGATTTAGGCAGTTGGCCTTCCTGCATGTGCAGGCCCCTATTGTAAGTAATATCCATTCATTGGCCAGTGAGTGAATATTGTGGGTCACAAATCCCACTGAGGTTTTTCCCACACTAGGTTTCCTTGCCAAAAATCTTGTGTTATGGTGTGCTTTCTATGTTGTGTTTATTGTTCATATTTACTGCATTAATTCTTGTTTACCGATACACTATTTTGGAATGCAATTTATTTAATAAGTTTGGGAAATCTATTTAACGGTTAGATATTGATTCACCCTCCCTCTCAGTATCTTTGGGAATCCTAACTGGAGATTGATTCTAATTCTAAGTCTGAGAAGGAAGATGGTGATACATTTATTGCAGCTTTGGTGACTCATGCGGGTAATGATGCCTAGTTAATTGACTTAGGTGCATGTTTTCATATGACTGCCAATAGAGATTGGTTTTCTGAATATGAAGAATTTAATGGAGGTAAGGTGTACTTGGGTGATGAATCACATTTAGACATTGTTGGTCAAGGTAAAGTTAGAATTAGTTTTTCTAGATGGTAGAATAAAAAGGATTAATGGTGTGCTGCATATCCCTTGTTTAAAATGAAATCTGTTATCTGTGACAAAACTAATAGATGCGGGTGTGTAGGTAGTCTTTTCTTAAGTAGGATGTAAGATGATTAAAGGTGTTATGGTAATTGCTAGAGGTGTTAGGTTCAACACTTTGTATAAGCTAGACACATACACTGTTGAGTGTAATAGCACTTCTATAAAAACTAAATCTATGGAAGATTTGAGGGTTTCACCTTCAGCATATGGAAATGGCTTTTGGGTACCTAAGGGTTCTCTTCCTTCTGAAGAAAATTTACTGTTAGAACATAATGTTATTAGGGATCACATCCTTATAACATTTATATATAATGTTCTAATATAAGGTTATAAAACCTTATATATTATATGCTTTATAAGCATATCCCATTTGAAATAATTATAATCTAATAATTATTAGATTTTTAATTATTTATGAGTGGGGGTTATTGAAAAGTGTGACTAGTGAAGCCACCCTTCCTCCTATATTTAAGGAGGTTCTCTCTCATTTGAGAGTATGTGAATTTGGAGCTTTTATGGCGGGTTGTTATACTATGCACAAGAGGTATTATTTGCCATGTGGAAGTATTGGAGGAGTATCCCCAGGTTCATGTCTATTTTATGATAGACAATAGTTATAAGTGTTTTAATTAAATCATGCTTTATGGGTTTTTTGACCCAAAAGGGTTTTCCCCATGTATATCTTATGTAATATGTACATTTATGCATGTATGTTTCTCATTTCATTTACTTTATGATCTTGTTTATAATGATTAGTATCCTAAGATCCTAATTTTCAACATGGTATCAGAGCCTATTAGGCTATACTAATAATTTTTATAGGTTATATTCAAAGATATGTTCAACTTGATGGAAAACCTCTTTATGCAAATTCTTACAATTTGAGCCACAAATATTAGTGACATAATTGTTCACTGCTAACCTTTTTTTTATAAAAAATGCATACATATTACATTAGTTGAGCAACACAAGGTCACCTTCTTTTTCTAAAAGGAAGCTAGCATTTGGGATTGCACTTCAAGAGGTAAACATTTGATATTTTTCCAAAACAAGTGTTTGTTTGAGAAGAATAGACAAATAGTAAAAAAAATATTACTTTTAGAAATATTGAATATGAAAATTTTATTGTTCATCTTGTAGGAAAAAATGAATTAGTTTCTGATTTACTGGTATTATCATGTTAATTTAACAACAATTTGTTTAAATACTTGTGAAAAGGTACATATTCATTTGAAAGATTGGAATGCATTTTTACATTTTAAGTATTTAAATGATATTACTTAAGCATTTTGTATAGAATTTTAATCTATTTTTTGTCAACACATGTGTAAGGACATTTTTTTTGTCATATATGTAATATATATTTTTTCTTTCTTAAATCAATCCATCAAATTTTTTTTAAGAAATGTTAATCATTTTTTACAAATGTTTTCAAGAGAATTTTTATATTAATCCTTATTCCTAACATATTCATATAATATAGAATGATGTTGTTAAGTGGTGTATAATATATTTTTATTATTATGTCATAATTAATTCAAAATTCTTCCACTGGATTCCTTAAAATAATCTTGGATATGTACTCCTTACTTTCTATATATTTGAGTGATTGTATATAGACTACAATCCTCTTCTGTAAAGTAACATACGCTCCATTTCTAAAAGATGATACCTCTTCGCATCATGGGTTATGTCTCTAAACAATGGCATTGCAACGTTTCATCTACTTCGATTTCTATTTAATGTATTACATCTCATATGTAGGACAAGATAAATATCTTTTTGGGTTCCATGATATACAAATTCTCAATGTTGAAGAACGCATACCCTCCTGAATGGTCAACGCTACAAATGGAATGTATGGGTTACCCGCAAATACTATGGGCTCATTGTTTCTCTACCTTAGTCAATGCTCCTCCATCATCTCGGTATATATCATATAAACCAGTGCTCCTCCATAATATATCATTTAAACTAGTGCTCCTGAAACCATATAGATAGTCAATAAATAAAATCAAACCAATATCATACTTAGTTGAACACGTGATCAAAGTTCGCTGCCAAAAAATGTGAGAGAGATGCCTATCAATACCAGTGAACAATTCACGTACTTCCACATGTTCTTCATAGCTTCTTTTATTTGAGTGGTATTTTCTTCATGTCAAGTCCCACTATCTTCACCATAGAATAATTGATAAAAGCGTGTGGATCATTCCTCTGGTTTCTTAATCTTCCATCCTTTGTCAATGCAAACACATTTTTATCATATCACTTATAATGCTACCTATATATTAAAAATGGACCTACAAAATAGTTGGCAAATATCCATTGGTAGGGAGTGTCATTTTGAACATTCCAACCACATACTTGAATTCCTAATGTTATGAAAATCCAAGAGAGTGTTCATATAGAAACTTTTGGTGACTTGGGTAAGGTTCCAATCCCACATTAAATTTGTTATCTTGAAAATGTTGTCATTCTATACATGGATAAACTCGGAATAATCCTTTACCAATCCATGATGTATTAAAACTATTAAATGTTTTAAATATAATATTTAAGCAAATGGATATATAAAAAATATAAGAAATAAGGAATTCCTAATCATTTTCTTATATGTTTGATGTGCTCCCAAGGGAAATCATCAAATTCAAGAATTCTTAATCATATTTTTGGAGATGATTTTAAAATCACTTTTGATATATTATGAAGACTTGAATACTCAAATTTTACATAGTTTGAAATAGATAAAACAAAATATTGGATTGTTGTATAACAAATTATTAAATTTTGGGTAGGAGTCCTTACTTCTCTTACTCTCCAACATGTTATACTAAAATGTTAAGATTTTATGTGTCATGGTATACCTTAAATGCCAAATATATTTTAGTTTTACACTTCACATATATGTAAATAATCTTATCATTAAAAGTTGTCAATGCAAGAAAATCACACTTTCTATGATTAATGTAAGGTTATTTTTTGTCATCAAACACATTCTTTAGGATGCATATCTACAATATTATTCAAAGGAGTGATGTGTAATACATTCCTTAAGAATGTTATAAGAGGTGGTGTAGACTTGTACTTTCCTAGACCATCCATTATAAGTGTTGATACATCATAACTTCCTTGTTAAAGGCGTCTTATAATATTTTTTTATGAAATGTACAAGCTAGTTAATATACATAAGTAAATTCAAATTGATAAATTTGTCACTAGCATCCTTTTTTGGAGATCAAAGAGATTTGTTATTCTATTTTATATTTGATCCATTTTTTAATCATACTATAACAAATAAAACACACTATATTGATCATTATAATGGGTGGCTATCACCCTTATAAACTGTCTGGGGAGAAAAGCTATAGAGGATAGCTCACCCATTGCCTAATTTTTTTTTGGATCATTACTATATGTAGTAGCATGACTATTTTGTATTTTAAACAAGACAACTAATTATTCATGCTTATTCTCATGAAATTATATTTTGATCTCCTTGCTACAAATTATTGGACTATATTTTACATTTATGCGGAATATTGTATGATCATTTACAAATGACAAATGCATAATATTGTGTTCTTTCTTTGCACCAAAAAACAAGTTTAATTGATTACTATTTTAATAACTATATTGTTTCTTTTATGGCGAAGTTATGTCTTCAAAACATATGGTGCAAGTGTTATTACATGGATGATGCAATACTTTAATAAGGAGACTATCTTCTATCTGTCTTTGAATCAAATGGGCAAAATATGAGTGTAGCACTTGAAGAATCAATATGACCTTGAAGATTTCTGGAAGAGTTCCATTTGGATACATGTAAAAGCACCATTTTAATTGAAGTTATTTTACTCTTTCCAAAGAATGTCATTTCTAAAGTTCAAATTGAACTTTGAAGATTATGGGCACATCACTCAAGTGAAATTATTTCGTAACAAAGTGTAGCGTCCTAAAATTGCGACACTTGCAAATTCGACTGCATTTGGGTCTTCACGATGGCGATGCAACGTTAAACCTGAATGGAGACCCCGAAACCTGCTTGTGACACCAAAAACTGCATTTTTCTGCACCTTGGCATGATCCCTCCTTGCACCCTGCTGTCCCGGGAGGTGGGACCATGGCGCCCAGGACCGTGTGCACTCCGTTCGCCACGGTCCCGGACATTTTTTCCGAAATTTTGGGAGATTGTCCTGATTGCATTTAACAGCTTAAATCTAGGAGATTGGCTGATTTTATTAAAATTTGCTACCTCTAAAATTCAAAATCTTCTCTCTTTCTTTAGTGCATGAGTTTTACAACAATAAGCCCTACTTACACTATTCCAGTTAGACGAAGCCTTAGAATTAAGTCCTTCCAAGGTGTAATTACTGAGGAGATGGAACCTAATTTGAATGACCTTTTTAACGAGGACATGGGTAATTCCTCTAATCCTCTTAATGATGAAGAAACTCTCAATGAGGTTTCTGTAGAACAACTTTCAAAATTGGATAACCAATTTGATGATTTTCGACAATGGATGTCTCAAGAATACCCCGATAGCGAAGCTCTTTCATTAATTGAGGGTCTAAAATGTATGGTTCAAAGTGATAAGAATGGAATTGATATTTTGCATGGTATTGCACACATTGTGGATTTGAATGTGATGCCTATGAAGAGTTGTGCTGAAACATTAGGTTATACACAACCTCCTACTCAAGTCAATCATTCTATTCCTTTGTCAACTCCTATTGCTAGTATACCTACTTTTACATCAAACATAATGACTACTTCAATACAAGACATTCCTCCTATGATCACTAATCATGGGGGCAATCCTTCTTCTTCAATCAACCCTCTGCCTTCACTCAATCCAACTTCTTCATTCATTCCTTCAATGAGTGTTCCTATTATATCTCCACAAATAAACATGACGCAAGGGGGCAATTCATTTAACCATTCCATTCCTCCTTGTAGTGTTCCTCCTTTCCAATCATCTCCTATGACTAACTATCATAGTGTCCCACCACCTTACTCTCTACCTTCTTTCAATAACATAATACCTCCATCACAATCTAACACGTCTAATATGAACTCTTCGACTGAAGCGACCATTAACAATCTTGCACAAACTATCTCTTCTTTACAACAACAAATTGCCTCTATGAATCAATCTAAGTTTAGTGTGCCCACATTTGATGTTGTGAGCCCACTTTCTCTGGACATTGTTCGAGCTATTCCCCCTAAACATGTTGAAATTCCGCATTTGGAGCTTTATAATGGTAAGGGTGATCCTCTAACACATGTTAAGACCTTTCAAACAATATGTACTGATTTTGCTTATGACCAAAGGTTGCTTGCAAAACTGTTTACTAGAACATTAAGAGATAAAGCCCTACAATGGTATTGCTCATTGCCTTCTTATTCTATTACTTCTTTCGAACAACTTGCAAATGCTTTTATTCAACAATTTCAAAATAATATAAGCCCTAAAGTTACTTTGATTGATTTAATGCATTGTAAACAAGGTGTTAAAGAAAAAGTGACTGATTTCATTGGTAGATATAAGCATTTGTATGCTCAAATTTCTTTTCCAGTGTCTGACAATGATATTCAAAGAATATTTATTTCTAATTTACAAAAAGATATTAGAGAAAAACTTCTGTTTTCTGAGTTTACTTCTTTCCAACAGTTGTGCGCAACTCTTCACAATTATCAACTGACTCTGAGTCAAATGGAACAAGAAAATCCTATGGCTCCGAGTGATAAGGGTGATAGTAGTCAACAACCATTTGGGAAGTTTAAACCGAACAAAGAGTCCATTAAATTCAATGAAAACATCATCAACAACAATGTGAATGCAGCATCAGGTGTGCCTCCTATTTCTAAGTTTTTCAAGAAAGAAAGAAAGTTTACTCCTTTGAATGAATCATTGCATAGTATTATGAATAAGTTATTGGAACAAAATGTGCTTACTCTCCCTCCTATAAGGCAAATAGATCCTGCAAAGATTAATTCACCCTATTTTGATAACAAATCTTTTTATCAATTTCATCATCAACCTGGGCATGATACTGAAAAATGTTTTGCTTTAAAGGGTAAAATTCAAGATTTGATTGATAATAATACTATCTCTGTTTCTGGTGTGAATGATAAAGGCAACACATCTGTAGCTCCTCCTAACCAAAATCTTCAAATTTTTACCGACCCATTGCCTTCTCATACCTCTAATGCGATTGATACTACTGATTCCTCTGTCTCACCTGATGATCTTGTGTCTATGACTCCGAATGTGATTAATTTTGTAGAGCAGCAGAAAATCCCTAAAGAACCTTTCATCACATTTGATTCCAGTGAAACTATAAGGGCACCTGACGGTCCTTTATATATAGTTGCAAAAGTCAAGAATACACCTTGCCGTGGAGTGCTTATTGATCCTTCTTGCATGGTTAATGTCATTACTGAAGAATTTCTTTTTACTTTGCAATTGAATCAAGTGATCTATGACGAAACAAATGTGGTTTTGAAATTATTTGATGCATTTTCTTCTCCTGCAATTGGTTCTATTACATTACCTATTGAGGTCCATAACAAATCCCTTGATATGAGCTTTGCTATTATTCCATCATCTAAACAATTTCGTGTGAAGCTAGGCTATCCTTGGCTATCTTCCATGAAAGCTATTGCTTCTCCTATTCACAAGTGTTTGAAATTTCCCCATAATGGTGAAGTTGTTACTGTCAATTATAGCCTCTTTAAACCAGCTGAGAGAACTTCTAGCGTTCCTATTGATTACTTTTGGCCTAAACAATTCCAATCTCTTCCACCGCGAAGTGATCATCGTTTCAAATCTTATCAAAAGTGGAAAAAAGATATGATCCTATCTCTAAGTGAACCTAGAACACCCAAACTTGACATTCCTATCGTTCTTGAGAAGGAAGTTCTTCCTTTGAAAGATAAAACTAATGTCTTTCCTCAAGAAGATTCCCAACCCATCCCTGTGAATGTGACTATGCCTATATCTAATAAACTTTCCAAAAGTAGACCTATACCTCCTCGTCATGATGGACTTGGTCACCTTCCTAAACCAAATATTCCTCCCTTATATGGAGTAGTTCCTCCTCCTTCCTCTTATAGAGAGAAGAGACCTTCCTCTTCTCCTATTATTCAACCTAAGAGACCACAACCTAAACACCCAAGTGATAAGGATGAGAACATTCCTCCTCCTCAATCTCCTCAGCTTCCTACTAAGACTAGACGAAATCGTTCTGCACATGAACGCTGACAAAAGCGTCGTCTTAAAGCTCAGGCAGCTTCTTCTCAAACTTTGCAATCCCCAAAAACACCTTCAGCTAGTATTATTCCATTTTCTCCTCAGCCGAAAATTGAGCCAAAATCTCCTAAACATAAGATGCATGATGGTCTTGATCCTGTGCGAGTTAAAGATCCTATTTTTATAAATCTTGATGATGATATAGATGAAAATGTTATTCATGATGAAAATGTTACTCCTCTTCATTCTGATAGTGAATATGAATATGTTGATGTTGATAACCATTTATCTAACGCATTTTCTAAAGCACTTATCCTAGCTCCTAGACAAGAACAACATGGCTTGGAACATGAACATAGCCCTTGTTTGGATCTCATGATAGCTCCATCTGCTGTGTTGGATGTTCCTCCTCTAGCGTGTTTCCTACCTTCCCAAAATATTGATCAGCAAGATCGGGGGGTAGATGACATGCTAGACTAGTTCATTAGCATAGCAGACTCTCTCCTCCTCTCTTGATCTCTTTTGTTACTTCTTCTATGTGTTACTCTCATTCTTCTATTTGTTGTCCTTAGTGTTGTCTACTTGAGGACGATGCAAAACATTGAGATCTCTTTTGGTCTCTCTCATGTTGACTCAAAAGACACATGTGTTCCCTTCTTCTAGGTGACCTTCCTTGATTGGGGAATGAAGAACAATTATGCATATATACATATGATATACATGAATTATCATACAGCATACTAACCCCAAGGAAAGCGAAGTCACCTTGTGCTTTGTGTTTTGTGTCTATTATCCTTGGGCTTATCTCACACTCGGGGGCTAAATCCTTGTGATAACGTGCTCCTTTCCTTTTTCATTTCTTATATGTATCACTACCTTAAAGCAATCACCCCCGGTGAGGGGTGTGCGATCGCTTTAATGTAGGGGGGCATACATCCCGTTCATATCTTTTCAAGATACTTGAAAATTTCTTCACAAATTTAGCTTTGCCTTGAAAATTTTTGATATCTTTCTTGCATGACTCATAGTGAGGGAACCTTACTACTAACAGTCATGGTTCTCCCTCGTGATCTTCCCTTTTACTTTGTCAATTGAATTCGTAAGATCCTTAGTCCACTGGGGGCTTGGTGTATCTTGCCTCCTTGACGTGGTGAAAGTTTTTCAATGTTGTTTCCTTGTACTTTACCGGAAGTATGAGCGTACGCTTATAGTCCCGCTAAAGTGGGGGCTAAATGTAGCATCCTAAAATTGTGACACTTGCAATTTCGACTACATTTGGGTCTTCACGATGGCGATGCAACGTTAAACCTGAATGGAGACCCCGAAACCTGCTTGTGACACCAAAAACTGCATTTTTCTGCACCTTGGCATGATCCCTCCTTGCACCCTGCTGTCCCGGGAGGTGGGACCATGACGCCTAGTGCCCTGGTCAACCAGGACAATGGCGCCCAACGCCTTGGTCCCTGGCCCTATTTTGGGCCCGGTCTCTTTTGGGCATCGGGTCTCTAAGTTTGCAATTCAGGAAATATTGTTTCCTGGTCGGCCTAAGGTCGAGAAAATCAGTTTATCAACCCTAATTGACAAGTATATAAACTACATTTCCTCTCTCAAAAAGGGAGGAGGACATATATGTGAGCAAGGTGCGAAAGCGATATTCAAACATTCAAACATTCAAGCATTCAAGCATTCCTTCAAGCAATTGAGTATTCTAAGTCTCCATTCAAGGCTAGGTGTTGCATTCAAGACAAGGATTCAACCATTGAAGAGGAGATCACTTACAACACATTACATACTACATACATTACACCTTCACATGTAAGAATACAAACATTCTTACAACAAGGTATCAGTACTTGTTTACATTACAAACATTTACATTTACAACATTCTCATTTCTTGGTTAATTCAAAAACCGGGGTTTGACCTAAAGGCAAACCCCTCATCCCTAACCCCCCAATCATCCTCTCTTTTCTATGTGTAGGTTGCAAGTACATGGCTGTAATTCAAGATCTGGAATCCTTGTGCAGAGACGAACAGATCCCCCTTCGTTTTGCAGATTTTTCGGAGGACCGTGTGCACGCCGGGCGCCATCGTCCCGTCAACTTTCGCTCAAATTTGCAGAACAGCACCGTCTCGACATTTTACTGCTAATTCCAGGTTCGCAGCTTCATCCTATATCCCCATCTCTGTTTATAAGTGAATCTTTCCTATTCTACATGCATTCTTAGTTCAATCATCCTATCTACATTTCTTTACAAAAGAGGGTATCCTTGATGTCTTAACCCTTGAAACTCATTTAGAATCCAATCCTGCATTGTGGGGGATTGGATCTTGTGGGTTTCAACCCCTCTTTTGAATGTAAAGTCTCCCCTAAGTGAAAACCATCAACCCTAGTGACTCTCCCTTCTCTCTCCTTGGAGTTGGGGAGGGGAGAACAAGAAGGGTTTGATTTTTCCGCTTTACACAAAGGCACCTTGAAGATTATGGGCACATCACTCAAGTGAAATTATCTTGTAATAAAGGAACCTTGAAGATCATGGGCACCTCACTCAAGTGAAATCATTCTATAATAAAGACACTTTGAAGATCATGGACACATTCTATATATTGGAATTTTATCCATCACTTTGAAACCCTCTATGCAGTGATTGATTTTAGGTGATACCATTAAGGGAGAGTGTACATGACACCACCTAGTGGTTAAATCCTATATTTAAGACCTAATAGGCATAAGACCTTTAGGCATTATATGCTCAAAATTCAAATAATGTTTGGCCTTAGGTGATCCCATTGAGGGGGAGTGTGCATGTTAATGACACCACCTACTGGCTAAATCCAAGTTTTTAAATCCTATGGGTAGGCATATGTCCTAATAGGTATGAAATAAGACTTATATAGGCATTAGTAAGTCCTTTAAGTCTGCAGATAGGCATATGCAAGTCCTTTTTGGTTTTAATTACTGCAGGTAGGCATTAGTAAGTCCTATAGGCATTTGTAAATTCTTCTCCTTGTAAATATTCCACTTGTAAAAGCATTGTATTAATTCCTACAGGCACTATGTAATGAACCTGGGGAGAGGCTAATTTGAGGAGACCGTGGCTCCAATATAATTTTTTAAGACGTCATAGCATCATTTTTAAAATATTGGGATTATAAATTATGACAAGATGACTTTCATGTAGTCTAGAATGCATGATCTTCATGTTGGCATATATTTGTGTCCCTATTTATCACTGTCAAAGAAGACCTACGTTACTGGGGTACTTCATTTTTTCTTTTATGGAAATTGGCGTGTGATACCCTATTAACATTAAGGGGTAGTGTTAGAACATAATGTTATTAGAGATCACATCCTTATAACATTTATATATAATGTTCTAATATAAGGCTATAAAACCTTATATATTATATGCTTTATAAGCATATCCCATTTGAAACAATTATAATCTAATAATTATTAGATTGTTAATTATTTATGAGTAGGGGTTATTGAAAAGGTGTGACTAGTGAAGCCACCCTTCCTCCTATATTTAAGGAGGTTCTCTCTCATTTGAGAGTATGTGAATTTGGAGCTTTTATGGTGAGTTGTATCACTATGCACAAGAGGTATTATTGGCCATGTGGAAGTATTGGAGGAGTATCCCCAGGTTCATATCTATTTTATGATAGACAATATTTGTAAGTGTTTTAATTAAATCATGCTTTATGGGTTTTTTTAACCCAAAAGAGTTTTCCCATGTATATCTTGTGTAATGTGCACATTTATGCATGTA
Organism: Cryptomeria japonica; assembly: GCF_030272615.1. NCBI lineage: Eukaryota > Viridiplantae > Streptophyta > Pinopsida > Cupressales > Cupressaceae > Cryptomeria > Cryptomeria japonica. The sequence continues at coordinate 15,980 of NW_026729442.1, read as the reverse complement.
TATTTCTCATTTCATTTACTTTGTGATCTCATTTATAATGATTAGTATCCTAAGATCCTAATTTTCAACAGTTACCTGCATAGAAGACTATGTTATGGCACCAAAAGCTTGGTCACATTGGAGAAAAGGGTCTAAGGATCTTGAAAAATAAAAACCTTTTTGAAGGTTTAAATGATGGTAACGTTGACTTTTATTTCTATGAGCATTACATTTATGGAAAACAAAATCGCATTCAGTTTTACTCGAATCCTCACAAAACTTGTCATGTTTTGGATCTTATTCATTCTGATGTGTTTGGTCCTGTAGATGTTCCTTCGATTGGAAAATCCACATAATATGTTTCACTTATTGATGATTTTAGTAGAAGGACATGGGTATATTTTCTAAAGAGTAAATCTGAAGTTTTGAGTCGATTTAAAGAATTTAAAGCAATGGTTGAGTTGCAGACTGGAAAGAAAATTAAATTTTTGAGGATTGATAATGGCGGTGAATTTTCCTCTAATGATTTTGATAGATTTTGTAAAGACCGTGGCATTAAAAACAGAAGACAACTACGTATTCTTCACGACATAATGGAGTTGTAGAAAGAATGAACAAGACACTGATGGAGAAGGCTAGGAGTATGCTGAGTGGTACTGGTCTAGAACACAAGTTTTGGACTGAAGCTATTGCCACTGCTTACTACCTGATTAACAAGTCTCCTACATCAACCCTTGTTGATAAAATGCCTATGGAAGCATGGGCGGGTCACAAGCCTTCATTGAGATATCTTAGCATTTTTGGTTGTGAGGCATATGCACATGTGCCAAAGGAGAAGTGGACAACGTTGGAGAACAAGGATATGAAATGTATCTTCATCAGGTATAGTTATGGTGTGAAAGGATACAAGCTTTGGGACCCTATTGCACAAAAGGTAATTCATAGTAGAAGTGTTATTTTTAGAGAAATTAAGTCTCCTTATGTTACATTGCATCCAAAACAGACTAAAAATGAAGATGTGATTCAATTTCCTTCTACAGCTGAAAGAGTTGAACCAATACCCCTAGATAGGAAAGAAGTTGAGGAGAGCTCGTCTAGCTCTGAATCCTTAGAAGAGGAGGAATAACCTCCAACTCAGCTTGTTCAAAGGTCTACAAGACAAAGACAACCACCTGATGATTGTAAATGTATTTTTTCTTTGAATACTAATGTGGATGAACCAAAATCTATAGAAGAGGCATTAGGTATGAATGATGCAGAATCCTGGAAGATTTATATGGAAGAAGAAATGATAGCTTTGAAAAAGAATGATGCATGGGATCTTGTACCATTGCCTGAAGGATGAAAGCATGTTGGTTGCAAATAGGTGTTCAAGAAAAAGATTGGTTCAGATGGAAGCATTGAGAAGTATAAAGAAAGGTTGGCTGCAAAAGGCTACTCTTAGGTTGAGGGTGTTGATTATGGTGAGATATTTAAAATGGCATCCATTAGATTTTTGCTTTCTATTGCTACTGCTTATGATTTAGAGGTTGAGAAAATAGATGTGAAAACTACTTTCCTTCATGGTGATTGGAGGAGGATATTTATACGACACAGTTAGAGCACTATGTGGTGAAAGGTAAAAGTAATTTGGTCTATAAATTAAAGAAATCTTTGTATGGCCTCAAACAGAGGTCTAGGATGTGGTACCCAAATTTTGATACATATGTGCTAAGTTTGGGATTTGAGCGTTCTAAATCATATCACTGTGTTTATTATAAATCTGATGGTGATCATTTCATGTACAATGCATTGTATGTTGATGATATGTTATTCATTGGTAAAGGGAAAGGTATGATTTTAGAACTAAAGTCTCAGCTCACTGCTAAATGAAAGATCTTGGTGCAGTGAAACACGTTCTTGGGATGGAAATTAAAAGAGATAGAGTGAACATAAAGCTATGGCTAGGCCAAAGTAAGTATGTGAATTCAGTGTTACAAAGGTTCAACATGCATGATTGTAGACCAATGTGTGTTCCTTTATGTAGTTGGTGCAAAATTATCTGTTGCAGATTGTCCTACATCCCCATCGAAGATGGAAGACATGAGCAGAGTGCCTTACCAAAGTGCAGTTGGAAGTTTGATGTATGCTATGGCCTGTACTAGACCAGACATTGCCCAAGCTGTGGGAATTTTGTCTAGATATGTGTCTAATCTTAGTAGAGTTCATTGGGATTAGGCCAAAAGAGTCTTTAGATATTTGAAGGGTACCTCAGATTATTCTTTGTGTTATCATTGTAATTCAGTTGGAGACGTGATTTCACTTGATATTCATGGTTATATGGATTCAGACTAGGTAGGTGATATTGATAGCAGAAGATCCACCAATGCTTATATGTTTACTTTATTTGGTGGTGCAATTAGTTGGATGAGTAAGTGACAAGTTGTGGTTGCTTTGTCAACTACTAAAGCAGAGTATATGGCAGCTAGTCATGCTTGTAAAGAGGCCATTTGGCTTAAGAGACTATGTTCAGATATTGGAATAAGACAATGAGCCATGATAGTTTATTATGACAGTTAGAGTGCGATCTACCTAGCTAAGAACTCGACATTTCATGCCCAGACCAAGCACATTGATGTTCAATATCATTTTGTTAGAGATATAGTTGAAGATGACAAGGGGAAGCTGGTTATGGTAGAAAATTTGATGAATCTTACAAATTCTTTAACTAAGGCTGTAAGCATAGAGAAGTTCAGATGGTGCTCAGAGTCTATGGGCCTCATGGCCCCTAGAAATTGATTCATTGTGTTGATACTCCCTTTTCTCTTTCAAGTTGTTCGACAAGTGGGAGATTTGTTGGGAAAATGGCATCTGAACCTTATATTTACATGAGGTTACTATTTATAGTAAGTTTTTTTATTTGAGCACGAAATGGTGCGAAGTTCTCTTCAAAGCTTCTGGTTGGCTAGATAAGCATTCCGATAAAGTTATGTCACAAGATTACAACTAGTTTTGAAGATATTAAATTTTCATTTTGGAGGGGTCCAATGAAAGGTTTAAATTTGATTTTGAGGAATTTAGAGGTCCCAAAATTCCCTAAAAATTGGGCATAAATGGTGTAGTGGCTTACAAGACAATAGAGAACTTCACGAGCTTTTTGACGCTTCAAACGGTTCATCAATAGGACACATGGTTCTCAAGTTATGGTCTCTGAAAGTTTGTACTCTTGAAATAGGAAATATAAAATACATCGGACACATAAATAAGTTGTAAAAAGGAAGGGACATGTCATAGGGCATCTAGAAGGGAGATAAGGTCGGCTACACCTTATTGGGTGATTTTAGCCCATGATTTTGTAATACTGTTTAACAATTTCTTGTATTGTATCTCCTATACATGAGGTGTGTGAGATAGATGTTGTGTGTAAGAGTCTTATGGCTATTGAGTTACCTTTGAATCTTTGATTAGTGGTACTCCTATGAAGAGCTTACTTTGCAAATATATTGTAATTTGTTTTGATTGCTAAATAATATATTGGGTGGTTTTTGGAGTGAGTGGTTTTTCTCCCGAAAGGGTTTTCCCCACATAAATCACTGTGTTATGGTTTGAATGTTATTATATCTATTTCTATTTTCTGTAACTGTTGTGATGATCTATAAAAAAAAATTACATTACTCTCCTCTCAAGGTTAGTGTAGGAAGTTGTTTTGCTACTTAACTTCCTTACATGCCAAATATGGGGTGCTCCTCAAAAACTTATATACAGGGGTGTATACCAAATATACTATACATACTTGAAGATGTCTGCAAAAATTGTCTTCAAAAATCCTAAGTGTGTGTCCCACCCACTCTTCAAGTTATCCAAAACTGTGATGAAGGCACTAAAAACATAGGCATATATTTCTAAACCCTTCAATTCAAGAAGAACAAGTTGAGCCATTTTCTTCAAACAATCAACTTTTTTGCTCAACATGGTTTCCATCCAGGGAGCAATTAGGTTCTGAAGTTCACCAACTCTCCTCAAAATTTTGTCTTTATCTACACTAAGGCTTGATATTTGATCATTTAGAGCCATTACTTGCCCTTCTATGTTGCTGGTTAGGGCTACATTACAATCAAATGACTGAGATATTCCAGTTAGCTTTCCCTCACATATATTAATTTGTTTGTTTATATCAACTTTGAAGTTGGGCAAAATAAGACAAGATTTATATATCTTACCACCTTCAGTCAATGCCTCTAAGATAGTTTGCAGAACTATGTTTAATATCACTCTGTCATCCTCTGTGAACTTTCAGAATGTTTGCATACGAACTTCCTTAAATCTATCTAGTACCCACTTGGTGGTAGACTTCTCCGATGAATCAAAATTGGAATTTACATTATTAATTGTAAGGAAGTTAAGTAGCGTAACAACTTCCTAAACTAACCTTGAGAGGAGGGTAATACAAAAACTTTTATAGATTGTCACAACAGTTATAGAAAATAGAAATAGATATAATAACATTCAAACCATAACACAATGATTTACGTGGGGAAAACCCTTTCATGAGAAAAATCCCACACTCCAAAAGCCGCCCAATATATTATTCAGCAATACAAAATAGATTACAATATACTTGCAGAGCAAGCTCTTCGCAGGAGTACCACTAATTAGAGATTCGGAGGTAACTCAATAGCCATAAGACTCTTACACACAACCTTTATCTCACACAGCTCATATAAAGGAGATACAATACAAGAAATTGTCAAACGATATTACAAAACCATGGGCTAAAACCACCCAATAAGGTGTAGCCAACCTTATCTCCCATCCAGATGCCCTATGACATGTTAAAACACACACCAACACATGTCCCTCCCTTTTACAGCTCATTTATGTGTTCGATGTATTTTATATTTCCTATTTCAGGAGTACAAACTTCTGGAGGCCATAACTTGTGAATCGTGTGTCTGATTGATGAATCGTTTGAAGCGTCAGAAATCTTGCGAAGTGCTCTATTGCCTAGTAAATCGCTACACCATTTATGCCCACTTTTCAAGGTATTTTAGGGCCTCTAAAGTCCTCAAAATCAAATTTAAACCTTTCATTGGACCCCTCCAAAATGAAAAAAATTAATATCTTCAAAACTAGCTATGATCTTGGATGTAACTTTACTGGAATGCTTATCTAGCCAACTAGAAGCTTCGGGGAGAATTTTGCACCGTTCTGTGCCCAAATAAAAACTTACTTTAAATAGTAACCTTATGTAAATGCAAGGTTGAGACACCATTTTCCCAACATTAATCAATTGTAATAATTTATCCGAGGGGTTATAATTGGGATCTAGTTGCAAGTCTAGTACCACCTTTTACAAAATATTAATAGACATCTGAATAAGATTTTTATCTTCACTTTAATATTTGACCAGGTCTCAACAGGCTTTGGCCAAAACAACAGCTGCAACCATCAACTTTTTAGCCGGAGACATCTTCCCAATATCCAAAGGGCCATCAAGATTAATTGAAATCTGAGGTAGGAACTTTTTCCCTTTGTCCTTTGGAGTGTCAATTGCCAAAATATCAGAAATTTTCTTTCCTTTATCCACCTTTTTTTCCTTATCCTATACCTCTATCTTCTCTGGTTCCTCTTTCTCTGCATCATCCCTTTTATCCTATGCATCAGTGTCACCACTTGGTGCAGTATCATCCCTTGGAACCTCGGGAACTTCTCCAATGTTCCCTTCCACCAGAGGATTCTCATTGACCATGACATCAAGAGTTACATTTGGTGGATCTACTGGATGTGTCTCAGTCTGAGTTTCATCTTTTTAATTATTTGCAGTGACACCTTCTTGTACTTCTGAATGAGAAGTGCCTTCCTTTTGGGTGGCATCATTATATAAAGGGTCATTCTTTATGATATTTTTCCATATTTCTTTAATTTATTTCCTTAATTCTTCAACGCTACCAATTATTAGCTTGTTTACCCTATTTCTGCTCCTGAATTCCTTCTTATTGGCTTGTTCAATGAGTCTATGTGCTTCTTCTTGAGAGATACAAGTGTAGATATTTATCAGTTCACACTCTTTCATCTCTTTATCCATTCTGTTGGCAGTCATTCTCCTAGAATCAATAATGTTGTACAAATCTTTGGGAATACTTCATTCTAATTCAATCAAGGGTTTGCTAAAGTTGTGTAAATACAAAACAACTTCCTCAACTTTCCTTTGATCATCCTCAACAAGATTTTCATAATATGCTCCAATGTTTTTTAGATTACCATCAACAATTATTTCATCAATCAATTGCTCTGTTGTCAATGAGGGAACAAAGGTATATTTACCTTGTAGATTACTGAGTTCAAGGTCTTCATCAAGCACAGTCCTAAGCTTTCTTCCTCTCTTAGGTCTTCTGGTTAGAGTAGATTCAGATTTAGCCTTCTTGCTCTGCTGAGCTCCACCAAACTGAGGTTTCCTTTCTACTCTGACAAATTTTCCTTTTACTGCTTCTTCATCTATCTTAGTGTCAAATGCAACTGGAGATAGAGTAACATAAGACCTCTTTTTTTTCACCTTCTTCTTCATAACTCCTTTGTCGGATGAGCTTTGACCTGTAGAAGGCTTCACTAGAGTAGGGGAAAACTTGGTCTCCTTAGACTTTGCCTTGGAAGGAATTGGTTCAGCCTTAGGCTTCTTTGACTCCTTAACTTCCATTTGAGCTTGCTTCTCCCTTGCTTGCTTTACTTCTTCTCTAGTGAATACCATCTACACAACCACTTCTTCAGCCATTTTGGATACCTTTCTTTTCCTTGTCATCTGGGTAAACTTCTTATGTAGCTCCATATCTTTCTCTTTGATGGTACCAAATCTGGTCTCTTTGGGGTCTACTGGTTTTCTTAAGAGATGTTGAGCATAGACCTCAAGGGTTTGGCCATCAAACTCAATAACCCATTGGCAAAATCCAAATTATCCTGGGCTCTACTACCTCCATGTGGCATTGGTCATTGTCGACCATGAAACAGATAAGAGTTTTCATATTTTTCCACAATCCCCTTAGGGATCCTTTCCCTTTCCTTCATCCTGCCTTGGAAGGTCTTGAAGAAGCTCTACAAGATTTTTGTCTAGTTCTCCTTGTTATCCAATCTCTGCAGACCTTGTTTGATTTGGGTTGCCACTAGTAAGTCATAAGCCTATTGGACTCTGCCTGTGATAGGGATCTCATTCATGAAGTACAGTGTAAGCAAACAATCAGTGAACTGAATTTAAAGATATTCTTTTTGTCAATTTTGATCTTCTTCAAATTTCTCATGAGCTCTTCAAGAAGAACTGAACATAGATCAAACTGTATATCTTCTTTCACCATCTGATATGCTGCATAAATTGTAGTACCAAAGATAGAATTTAGTTTGCTAGACTAGTACACTTTATATCCAATGATCATAGATGTAAATCTCATATCATGTTCTAGGATATAACCAATTGTCATTGATCGACTATCAAACTAAGCACCAGTTAGCTTTGTGACGGTAGGGTTTGTCACCTTCCTTAGATTAGGTTTTCCATTGGTTTGATGCAAGCATGTTACTACATGGATGGCCTGCTTGGTTATCTTGTATAGTTTTTCTATCCAGATAAACTCATTGTGCACATGGCTTAGAATGTATCTCACCCACTCATCTTCATTGAACAAGGGGAAGTGAAAAAATTGCATGAAACCCTTCCTTTGCAATTATGCATATTCTGGCTTGGGATTTCTAACTTCATCCATTATCCGCTTAGTATATAGCATTAGGATGTAATTGTTTCCAGTTTCCTCAATTGAACAGTGAATATATGCTCTCATATCATCAACATGCAAAACTCTATAAGGAACAGACAAAAAGCACCATTAGGGTCATCTTCAACAAACTTAAAAGGATGTATTTTAAATTGTGGCCTTTCTCTCTTAGAGACTTCTACTACCAAGGGTGTATCAATAGAAGAAGGTGCCATTTCAAGAATTTTAGGTTCAAACACTTAGATAAATACCTTTTCCTTCTTCCAAATACATAAGAATTCCTTGTCGGATCACCTCAATCTTTTGAACACCTTGAAAATTGGTTTGCCTCACTCTACAATCTTAACTTTTTGTTCATAATGTGAGAAATGATTTGTATTTGCCCTTTTTAACTTCACAAACCCTAATTTTAAGTTGACATAAATGCACTGATAAGGTTCAACTGGATGCTCTGTTCAGCATAAACCATTCAACCGGATTCCAAGATTGGTATGAAGAATTCTGGATTATCATCTCCAAGCATTTGCAATCAATCTTGATCGGTCACAGATCTCTTAGGGGGTTTTGCAAGATTTTGCATGAAAAATGCCACCCCATAAGGCCAAAAGCCTTAGTTACCAGATGAAGATCCTACACCGGATTCTAGTGTAGATCCATTGTCTGTCTTGGATTCATCTTTTCTAACCCACATTTTCTCATGCTTGTTCTTTATTTCTTCTACCTTTGCTTTGTCTTTCTCATTAGCTTTGTCTACCGAAGTATTATTCTTGCTTCTACAATACTTTGTAGCATGACTGGTTTTGTTGCATGCACAAAAAGCAACACTTCTCTGCATAGGTTTGAAATTCGGTCTCATCTTGCATTAGTTAGAGATATGTCCAAACATCCCACAAGCATAACATCTCTTGTTCTGAAAATTGTTCATTACTGTTCTACACATATTTGACTTGTGACGAAAATTATTGCATATGAAACACTGACCAGTAAATGTAGGACCATTGTTCATATTGTTCATTCCATTATTCATCCTACTTCTGCATTGATTTGCCATATGACCAAATTTATTGAAATTAAAACATCTACCATTGAATTTATAGGCATTAGGCTATCTTACCAGAGGATTCTTTCTCTTCTTATGATTAGGTTCTACATTGCCTTGTCCAGATCCGGAGTATTCACCTTTCTCAAATTTGAGTCCTCGCATGTCTTTGACTTTCTGGCATCTCATCAAACCTTGCTGAGCTAGCATTGAGTTTGTCTTTGTATTCATTTGTAGTAGAAAGTTCATCTCTTAGGGCAACAATCTATCTTTCATGTTCTTGACCATTATTTCGTGATTGTGTCAACTCAAGCTTTAACCGATCATTCTCAATCTTCTTTCAGTCTTCAATCTCTTTAGTCAACTTCATCACAATGGATTGCATCTCATTCTTCAATGCAACATTCTCTCTAGCAAGCTTATCACATTCATCAGCTTTGTCCTGATTTTCCAAGCTTTGTTCTTCTTTCTCCTTCAACTTGTCCATCAGGTCTTTTCTCTTGTCTCTTAAAGTGATCACTTGATCCTTCAAATCATTAATGAAATCTTCAATAGCATTCAGGTTTCTCTTTAAGGAACTTATCTCATTTCTTGCTGCATCAAGATCCTCAAGTGCCACACAAAGTTGTCTCTGCAAACCAAAATCCATTGATTCAATCTCCCGAACCTTCCTCAAGCGGTTAGGCTTCCTCAAAGGAACTAGGATCTAATACCAACTGTTGGAATCAAGGATCACTGAGAGGGGGGGTGAATCAGTGATCTACCAGTAAACAAATTTTCTAACTTAATGTCAAACCACCGGAAGCATATGAAAGAAAGTAAAATGTAGAAACACAAGATAATCAGCCATAGAATCATGACACCAGAATTTTTACATAGAAACCCAAATGGGAAAAACCACGGTGGGATTTGAACCCACAATATTATTCCACTATGGCCAGTAGAAAAACAATATTACAAAAGGGGAATGCACTTTACATTCAGGCAAATTGTCTAGAGTTTACAACACAATTACAATAAGGGCTATAAACCCAGAGGGCTCACTGCCTTACAAATCATTTACAATGATGAATTACAATGATTGAACTCCAAAATAGCATCAAACAATGCCTGGATGAGTTCCAGTTAAGTGCAAAAACTTTGACTGTATCTGCTTTGCAACTCTGCTATGTTTTCTGACTCAGTCAGCTATCAGATCAAGAATGCACACATGAAACTGTGCCAAATAGGTTTCTCGATCACTACTCGCTCATATTACATCATACCATAAAGATCTTCTACATCAGTTTTATATATTCACAATCACAAAATAAACAATTATCAAGTCAACCATACAATGTAACATGTAAACATAAGTCGTCTCAAACCAGATCACCAAAACACATGTGGATCACCCAAATGATGATAGAATGATTTCTATAAGTCGACTCTATCATCCCATGCACAAATCTGACAACCACAACCATTAGAAAGCTTCCGGGCTAAAACTGCTCTTCATAGCTTGAAATTCCGGAGACAGATTACCAGATCACTTTCTCCACCGGTTAACAAAAATGATGAATACCGGATAGGATTTTCATGAAGAGTTTCCATCAATGACAACCCTAAACCATTAATCAAGCTTCTATATCCACTAGATGAGTGTCAATTGCCAATAATATCATCACAACTACCACATTCACAACTTACACTAAATATTAAAGAAGGCATGGTGAATGTCATATCTTAGATGATAATTAAGAAGATCTGGTAGATACCCAAGGTAGCAGTAATGAGATAATCAAATTGGTTGATAATTTCATAGATGATGATGATGCATGAAAGGGGAAAATAAAATCCAAATAAAAAATAGGTCGGGAGTGGGATATGTGATGCAGAGAGTCTTGAAGCTTGATCCAATATACCTTCTTGAGTGACTTGTCCTACTCAACCCTTCAACTACTTAAGTCCATCCAATGTCACTTAGTAGGGTTTTATGTTAATGAGACCTCCAATGTCTGAACCTCTTTGGCTTTCCTCCTAGGTATAGCCAATGATTTTGGACAATCAACTCCACTTCTTGAGGTTGCCACCTCAATCACACACACACCACTCCAGGGCTCCAAGCACTCCTGGAAGGATCTCAACACACAACCACTTCCAATGGGCTCCCAATGCATCTACCAGATGTATTTGAAGTATTTTGAGGCTTTAGGATCACCAAACCTATCGCTTTGGCTTCCTAACCTTTCTAGGTCTTTACCGGGCTCAAATAGGCCTAATTGCATTAGCCCTCCCTTGGCGATTTTAGGGTCTTAGTTTGTAAAATTCCCAAACATGACTAGAAATAAATCATGTATTAGAGTATCCTTTTGGAAGTTGCAGATAACACTGAAAAAAGTGCATCTGGGTTATCCGTACAAGTGGGGTTTCCAATGCTACACTATTTTTGAGGGTTTAGGCCTCACCGGGTGACTTGGCAAGATGGGTCTGAAACTCCTCACCAGCCAAAACTCCTGCTCCAAACAATGTAGTATTATTCAAGGGAACTCTGAGGGCTTTCCATTCATGTGTCACTTGGTTCTGCACCAATCCCCATGTGCTCTTTAAACACACTTTTCTTGCTGTCGTAACTCACCTACTCCCAGTGGTGAGCCTAGGGCTTCATTGTATCTCCTCCTCAAGGACCTGCAAAACCAAAAATCCTATCCTAAAGCTATATACAGACCCTAACCTAGAATTCTTAATGATTTCAACAGGTGACATCAAAGAATGCTTGGGTTAGAGCCATTTTGTCCTTAAACCCTACTTGCAAGGGTTTTTACACCTAGTTGCCAAAGAATGGAAGAAATCTCTGCAACTATAGACAATCAACCCTGCAAAGAAAACTTAATTAAAAGTAAATTCAATCAGCACTCATTCCCTACAATGATTTTTACACAATCATGTCTGTAATGGACCGTACAAGCAATGCAATCAAGTGAAAACTGTCAAAAACGGTGACAAACAAGATTGCTTCACAATCCAAAAAAATGTTCTTGCATTTCCAATCCTCTAACCCATACAAATGAAGTGAATTTTTTCTTTTATGCTGTTAGATCAATTGATTCAACCAACTTTTCCACACCATCTACCAAAAATGCAACTTTTGCAAGAAATTGCAAAATGTTGCTCAACAACTTTTTACATCTTTTGACTCCAAGATGCAACTTTGTATTCTAATACATTTCAAGACTCCTGAAGGTCCTCAAATACTCTAGAAGACCTAAACACAACATAATTGACCCCTATTACATGAATACACTCATCTGGAGTACTCTTGTGATCTACCTAAGCATCTCACTTCTCAGGCTGACAACATCCTGAACACAAATGACTCAAACCAAAACTTGGACAACTCAACCATGGCTCTATTGAGTCCCAAATGTTTGGTCCATTATTACATCACAAAGATAACACACAAACTTTAAATAAAACAAAAATTTCATGCTTGGAGTGTTAGGTGCCCTGCATCATACTCCCCTGGGATAAAGAACTCAAGTCCCTTGAGTTAAAAGGTTTGCAATCTCCACTCCATGTTGAAGTATATCTGCCTCTGACATCCACATGGCATATGAATCAGGTAACCCTTCCCACTTGACAATATAGTGCTTGTAGACTCCTTTCCTTGTCTTCTTTACTATCTTGGTATCTAAGATATTCTCCAACTTAATGGGTTGACTAGGTGGCAAATCCTTTATCCAATCTTCATGAACCAGTGATGGAATGTCCATCTAATTTGTTGGTGACTCTCCCTTGTATGGATAGAGATCACATACATTGAAGATAGGAGATATACCCAAGGTGGGAGGAATTTCAACTTCATATGCATTTTTCCCATACTTGTGCACCACCTTGAGAGGTCCAATTTTCTTCATCATGAGCTTTATAGGCTTCCCTTTCGGAAGTCTCTCCTTCCTTAGGTATGCTAGCACTAAGTAACCCATTGTAAATTGTACATTCCTCCTTCTTTTATTAGCTTGAACCTTATACTACTCGGATTTTTGTTGTAAGGACTGCCTTACCTTATCATGCACTTCTTTAATACCTTCTGTAAAGTTTTCCCCTTGTGCACTCTTAGGTGCCATTGAACTGAGATCTCTGAGCTCCAATATGCCCCTAGGATGGAATCCATAAACTATCTCAAAGGACTTTTACCTGTGCTACGATTTACTAAGTCATTATATGCATATTCTGCCTGTCCAAGTACTAGATCCAAAGGTTGCCCATGTTGTTTTGTAAGACATCTTAGCAAGTTACCCAATGACCAGTTGACTACCTCTATCCGACCATTTGATTGAGGATGATAGGCAGATGAAAAGGATAACTTGGTGCCAACTTTCTCCAAAGTGTCCTCCAAAAGTGGCTCAAAAACTTCACATCTCTATCGCTAACAATGTTGATTGGAAGACCATGAATCTGACTATCTCCTTGAAGAAAAGGCCTGCTATATAGGTGGCATCATTGGTTCTCTTGCAAGGTATGAAATGTGCCATTTTGCTAAACCTATCTACCACCACATACACACTATCAAATCCCCTTGGGGTCCTAGGCAAGCCTAACACAAAATCCATGCTCAAACATTCCCAAGGCCTCTGAGGTATGACCAAGGGTTGATATAGACTTGCATTACTTGATGTTCCTATTTCTCTTTGGCAGATGGTACATTGCTCTACAAACCTTCTCACTTCTTATTGCAAATTGGGCCAATAATAAAACCTACCAACCTACTCCAAAGTCTTATGAATTCCAAAATAACCTCCTAGACCTCCTTGATGCTTCTCTTGGATAATATTTTGCCTCATAGAACATTGAGGTATGCAAAGAAGATGACCTTTGAACATAAAACCCTCCTGTATCATGTATTTTGAATAAGAGACATGTGAGGTGTTAGAAAAATCAGAACAAACACTATATATCTTTGCAAAATCCTTATCAACCTTGTAGAGGTCTTTTAACTCACTCAAACCAACACTTTGCAATTGTATCTCTTGCATAGTCATGACTCTCCTACTTAGTGCATCAGCTGCCTTTTTGGCGGTCCCCTTCTTGTGTTTGGTAGTGAATTTATAGGATTGTAAGTACTCAACCCACTTTAGGTGTCTTTGGTTCAACTTCTCTTGCCCGTTGAGGAAACTAAGGGCATGGTTGTCAGTGAAGACTACAAATTCTTTGGGCAGTAGGTAATGATGCCACTTTTTTAATGCTTGAACCATTTCATACAACTCCAAGTCATATGTGGAGTACCTTTTCTTAGCTTCATTTAACTTTTTTGAGAAGAAAGCTATAGGATGACCCTCTTGGCTTAAAACTGCCCCTATTGCCCTTTGGATTGTATCACATTCTACTGTAAACAACTGATTGAAATCAGACAATCTAAGGGTTGGCGGCTCTACTACCTTGGCTTTCAACATTTCAAACCCCTTATTGGCTTCCTCTATCCACTTAAAGTGACACTTAATCCCTCCTTTAATGGTATTGAGAATAGGAGCACAAACATGGCTAAAGTTTCTCACAAATTTCCTCTAAAAGGATACCATTCCATGAAAGCTTCTAACATCACTTATGCCCCTAGGGATAGGCCAATTAAGTATTGCTTCTACCTTACTTGGATCCATCTTTAAACATCCTTGAGAAATAACAAAACCAAGGTATACAAGCTCTGTTTTCAAAACCTCACATTTTTCAAGGTTAATCTTGAGTTGAGCCTCCTTCAACTTCTTCAAGACCATCTCCATATGCTTGAGGTGATCCTCATTAGACCTACTGAAGATCAAAATGTCACCAAGATATAATAACAAATCTACCAATAAATTGAACTAAGACTTCATTCATGAGCCTTTGGAAGGTACGAGGTGCATTGGTGAGGCCAAATGGCATCACCAACCACTCATATAGGCCTGCATTAGTTCTAAAGGTTGTCTTCCATTCATCCCTAGGTCTGATTCTGATCTGATGATAACCATACTTCAATTCCACCTTTGTGAAGTAGCTTGCACCTCCTAGATTGTCCAATAGGTCCTCAATCCTTGGCATGGGAAACTGACACCTTATAGTAATCTTATTGATTGCTTTGGAGTCAGTGCACATTCTCCATTTCCCTCCTTTTTTAGGCACAAACATGGTAGGAACAACACATGGACTCAAACTCTTCTTGATAAACCCTTTGTCTAAGAGTTCTTGCACTTGTTTGGCAATCTCTTCATTTTGAATACGTGTCATTTTATAGGCAGCTTTGTTTGTCAGATTGGCCTCTGGTATCAAGTCTATTTGATGGTTCACATCTCTCATTGGAGGCAAATAATTAGGCATGTCATCTCCTATTACTTCTGCATATTGTTTGAGTATACCTTGCACCTGTTGAGGAACTTCACTCATTGGATCTGCCTTAGCTTCATATCTAGCCTTCAATACTATAGCATGGCCTTGATGACCTTCTTGCTTCAACACTTTGAGAAACTCTTTACCTCTCATCAGTATCACACTTGAGCCTATTTTCTTTTCCTCCTTTGGATTAGGTAGTGGATCCATTTGGTACTTCTTCCCATTCTTGGTGATAAGATAGTTGTTCTTTTCTCCATCAGGACTAGCTCTCACATCATATTGCCATGGACGGCCCAATAGCAAATGACAAGCATCCATAGGCAATATGTTACATAATAATCTATCCTTATACTCACCAATTTCAACGTCCACCCATGCTTGTTCATCCACCAAGACATGTTGACCCCGATTGAGCCATGATACCTTGTATGGAGTGAGATTAGGTAATCTTTTTAGTTTAAGTTTATCCACCATTTCAACTTAGACAATATTCTCAGTGGACCCTAAATCTAGAATCACCTTACAAATCTTCCCATGTGACTTGCAAGTGGTCCTAAACAAACTTTTCCTCTATGGTGGCTCTTGAGCTTGGGGTATCTTGAGCATTGTCCTTCTCATCATTAAGTTTTGTCCATCTGTCACTGGCCCTGCTTTGCTGATTGAAGAAGTCACACTCTGAGTGTCCTCCTCTTGCACCAATTGAGTCCTTCTTTCACCCATGTAAGAGCTTGTTGAACTTGAGGCTTTTCTCGGGAACTTACTCATGGTATGCCTAGCTTGATTGCAATGATAACACCTACCGGTGAAGATTGCGTTTCCTCTTCCTGATTTTCCAAACCTACCCCTGAAATTTCTCCTTCCTCTATAGGATCCTCTAAATGCTC